>NW_022303859.1:0-16158 GCF_002776525.5 Piliocolobus tephrosceles | reverse complement strand
GAGTTCAAGACCAGCCTGGCCAACATGGTGAAACCCCATTTCTACCAGAAGTACAAAAAATTTAGCTGGGCATGGTAGCACACACCTCTAGTCCCAGCCACTTGGGAGACTGAGGCACAAGAATCACTTGAACCCAGGAATCAGAGGTTGCAGTGAGCTGAGATCTCGCCATTGCACTCCAGCCTAGGCAACAGAGTGAGAAAAAAAAAAATTTGCAGTTTGATGCCCAACTTAACGTGACCTGTTAATAAATGATTTCAGATCTTATTTTCACTAGAGGAAAGAGATAAGGTCATGGGCTCCTAGTCTAAAGTGGCTAAGTGGTCAGCTGAGCAGAGGTCAGTATATTGTTATTTGGATTTAAGGTTTAAGGATTAAATTTAAGGATTAAGAATTTAAATTTAAGGATTAAAGATGTTAGGTTGAAAAAGAGTATTACGTCAGTCTATGTGGCAAACCTTTTCCCACTCTCACTTCTTTGAAGTTGCTGGGAATCATTTGCTCTATTGTTTTCTCTTTTATACTCTGTAAGCATTTCAGGATTTTCAAGAGAAAAACATTTGTTAAAATAACAGTAAAAATATAAATAGCCGGGCGCGGTGGCTCAAGCCTGTAATCCTAGCACTTTGGGAGGCCGAGATGGGCGGATCATGAGGTCAGGAGATCGAGACCATCCTGGCTAACACAGTGAAACCCCGTCTCTACTAAAAATACAAAAAAAAAACTAGCCGGGCGAGGTGGCGGGTGCCTGTAGTCCCAGCTACTCGGGATGCTGAGGCAGGAGAATGGCGTAAACCCGGGAGGCAGAGCTTGCAGTGAGCTGAGATCCGGCCACTGCACTCCAGTCCAGGCGACAGAGCGAGACTCCGCCTCAAAAAAAAAAATAAAAAATAAAAATAAAAATATATAAATAAGAGGAAATAATCAGGATGTGGGGAACATTTTATTATTTTGAGGAATAAAACTACCAGCTTCTCAAGCACTTATCTTTAATATAAATTTCTTTAGAGAAATTTTAGGTAGGCAACTTCGAAGAATCAGACACATGGATCTGTAACAACAGTCCTGTAGTCATCCCTTAAGGAAAGCCACAGCATGACCATAAAATATAGCTCATTGCAGGGATTCAGGTAGCCTTCTATTTGTTCCAAGGTTAGAATTTAATGTGCCTACAAGGAGTTTCTTCCGTGGGCTTTTGGCCTCTTGTGGAGATTTTACTCTGGTGAAGACTGAAAGACAGGTGTTCTGAAAATCTTTAGGGGAATGCTCTGTATGTTCTAGAGACCAAACCAAAATGTGGGAAGGGGGATGAACAACTGAGATTTTTGCTTGTTGGGTCACTTCAGGTTAGGCAAAGTGGTGTTTTTTTACCCCCCACAAGAAAGATTTTTTTTCATAGCTATTCTAACAAATGAATAGATAGTTTATGAAAACCTTTGGGCACCATACCACTAAGATGAGACAGCTTTAATCTGGAAACCTGTCACTGCTATTATGTAATCTCTATATTGCTCTCATGTAATACCTCGTTTTGAGCCGCATGACTTCTAGTGAACCATCCAAGAATGAATGAATTACAAAAATGTGCCCCTAATTATAAAACAAACTATAAAGACAAATTATCCTGCTGTAGTAGGACATTTGAAATAAGTCATTTATATTTTGAAGGACATCTGCCCATTATGCTTATGTGCATGTAAATAAGCTAAGTGCAGATAAGGTCTGTTCCTAGCTTCACTGGAGAAGGGCCTGTGGTCTTACAGGATTTGCGTAGTTGTTTGAGCACTGTAACACTGGAAGAAGCAAGGCTTCTACAAGTGTGTTTGGGATATGTGTTTCTACTAAACCTTAAGTAAAGGCCATATCTTTGGTAATTTTGTCCCCAGATCTGTTGTTGTCATTGATTATAATAGTCAGGTTCAAGGTGTCATCATGAAGGATTTGTTATATTTAAATGTTGGGTAAGTGATACAGAGATTTCATAAGATTACATTTTTTAAATGCTTGGATAGTTTCTTCTGTGAACTATTTCATGTCCTGTCTTAGCTTCACTTAAAATATTTTGTCCCCGGGCGCGGTGGCTCAAGCCTGTAATCCTAGCACTTTGGGAGGCCGAGACGGGTGGATCACAAGGTCAGGAGATCGAGACCATCCTGGCTAACACGGTGAAACCCCATCTCTGCTAAAATACAAAAAACTAGCCGGGCGACATGGCGGGCGCCTATAGTCCCAGCTACTCGGGAGGCTGAGACAGGAGAATGGCATGAACCCGGGAGACGGAGCTTGCAGTGAGCTGACATCCGGCCACTGCACTCCAGCCTGGGCGACAGAGCAAGACTCCGTCTCAAAAAAAATAAAAAAATAAAAAATAAAAAAAATATTTTGTCAGGAACTGTCAGAGGACTTTTTATTAGATATTTCTGAGACAATATTAAAAGCATTCCAGGTCAGGCGTGTTGGCTCACACCTGTAATCCCAGCACTCTGGGAGGATTAGGCAAGTGGATCACCTGAAGCCAGGAGTTCGAGACCAGCCTGGCCAACATGGTGAAACTTCGTCTCTACTAAAAATACAAAAAAGTACCCAGGCATGGTGGTGGGCACCTATAATTCCAGCTACTCGGGAGGCTGAGGCAAGAGAATCGCTTGAACCCAGGAAGCAGAGGTTGCAGTGACCAAGATCATGCCATTGCACTTCAGCCTGGGCAACAAGAGCAAAACTCCGTATCAAAAAAAAAGGCATTCCAGTATGAGTATTTGCTGGCAGATAAGGAGAAATTACAGTAGTGGTGTTTCTCTTTTTTTTCTTTTTTTTTTTTTTTGATAAAGCCTTCTACAGATTCTTTCTTTCTGTTCCGCTAGTGACAGAGGCCAAGCAAGAATTAATAACCTACCCTCAGCCTCAGAAAACATCCATACCAGCACCATTGGAAAAACAGCCCAACCAGCCCCTAAGAGCAACTGATAAGGAACCTGAACCCAGGAAGAGGGAAGAAGGACAAGAGTCACGCTTAGGACATCAAAAGAGAGAAGCAGAAAGGTATCTGCCTCCTTCTCGAAGGGAAGGGCCAACTTTCCGAAGAGACCGAGAGAAGGAGTCATGGTCTGGAGAGACACGCCAGGACGGAGAAAGCAAAAGTAAGTGGTTTGTCAGGGCACATACCAGACTGTGATCATCACAATGGAGCATAGATGGCCAATGTTATGTCCAGGAGCTATCTGCTTTCCAGTACCCTAAGAGATCTGTGCATGGCCTGATGACAGAGGCCATTGCTTTCTGTGGACCTTACTGTACTCCTTAAAGGAATCTATGCCCTTCAAATAGTAAATTGCCGTATGAATGCACTAAGCCATGATTTTAGATTTCTAAGTATTGGTGAAGGAAAGTATACAGTATTTATTTGTTTAGCATTTCTTTACAAAACCAGCCTTGCTAGTAGCATCTATAGTAAAACATGACAGACTCTTAGGACTTCAAAAATTTATTTTTCTCTTCCTTTTATTGCTCTTCTCCTATTTATGGTTGGTTCAGCCATCATGCTAAAGCGTATCTATCGTTCTACACCACCTGAGGTGATAGTAGAAGTGCTGGAGCCCTATGTCCGCCTTACTACTGCCAACGTCCGTATCATCAAGAACAGAACAGGCCCTATGGGACATACCTATGGCTTTATTGACCTCGACTCCCATGCGGTGAGTTTCCTCCACGTTGGATTGGCCTAGGGACAGATGGCTAAAGAACCTTCAAGAAGGTTTGAGGGACTTCTTGATCATTTGAAGATTCTTGTGTGCTACCTGATATAATCCCTCTTGCTCTCTCCTTTGGGTTTATTGTTCATTCAAGTGAGGTAACTGCCCTCAAAAGTTAGGATCCCATGTGGTTTTCTAGGTTCATTTTTTTCTTGTGTCATTTACTGTTTCCAACTTACTCGCTTGTGAAGAATCTGAGTACTGAATCCTTCATGATTTTAGTGAACTTTCTGATTTATTTTATCCAGCCACAGATGGTTTTATATTTGATGATAAAACATTTCCTCTTTTACCTCAAAGTATTTATAGATTCCTGTGGCTTAAATTTTTAGTTGCAGGGCTTTTTTCTATGGAAGTAAGGTGAAGATAATGAAAGTCATTGGTATTTCTTAGATTTTTCATGCCCAAAAGTCACAAGGGACTTTGTAAAGTGAAATCTGATTTATGATAGTTGCACCCTAAAAGAAGAGGATTTGAATTTCTGAAGTTTACACCAGAACTGACATCTATTCTGATTCCTATTTCAATCAGTCATTCATTAAAAGTTGCCTGTTTCTGCCAGTATGTTCTTACTGGTAAAATTTTGATGAATATAATGTAGTAAATTTATCCTCTGAGAAGGAAAATCCATGTTCACTTCTCTTTCAAAGGAGAATTTTTCTGTCTTTGAGTTCTGGCTTTTTCTGTCTCTGGGTTCAAGTGTGTCTGGTTCTATAGGAAGCTCTTCGTGTGGTGAAGATCTTACAGAACCTTGATCCACCATTTAGCATTGATGGGAAGATGGTAGCTGTAAACCTGGCCACTGGAAAACGAAGGTAAGGCAGAAGGGTGAGGATGTCTTGTGCTGCCCTCACTTGTGTTTTTGGGAGGAAACTCCTTTTCCTGGCTATAAAGACAGTAAAGCATGATGTCCTCCTCACATGGACTGCTTCAGATAGGTGTTTATTAGTTTCTTTCTGAAGCCTGACTTGTCCTGACTTTCAAATTGTTTTCTTTCTTGAATAATATTAGGTACTTTTGTCCTTTCCCTTTTGACTGTCTGGTATCTTTGGGTCCCAAATGGCCTGGCATGGTAGCACATACCTGTATTCCCAGCTACTAAGGAGGCTGAGACGAGGACGGGGGGGCGGGTTATGTGAGCCCAGGAGTTCTAGGCCATAGTGTGCAATGATGATGCCTGTGAATAACCACTGTACTCCACCCTGGGCAGCACAGCAAGACCCCATCTCTTAACAAAAAAATGATGGTACAGTTTTGGATGTGCAGACAGATCTCAATACATTCTTGCCGCTTGCAATCCTAGGAAAATGCTGTCCTGACTTTTCCTTCCCCTGACCTTGTGCATATTTCCATAGGACTGGGAAATCTAATTTCTCTTTACTCCTTCACTCATCTTGACCCAGGAGTGGTAACTTGGAAATGGCCATGTCAGAGAAACAGGCTTAAAAATATGGGGCATATCTTGCTCTTGCACCTTCCACTTAATGGCTGTTTTGCTCCACCACTTGGCTTTGTAAGAGTCTTACTGCTTATTGGCCAGGCGCGGTGGCTCACTCCTGTAATTCCAGCACTTGGGGAGGCAGAGGTGGGTGGATAACGAGGTCAGGAGATTGAGATCATCCTGGCTAACATGGTGAAACCCCATCTCTACTAAAAATACCAAAAAAAAAAACATTAGCTGGGCGTGGTGGTGGGCGCCTGTAGTCCCAGCTACTCGGGAGGCTGAGGCAGGAGAATGGCGTGAACCCGGGAGGCGGAGCTTGCAGTGAGCCGAGATCGTGCCACTGCACTCCAGCCTGGGCAAGAGAGCAAGACTCCGTCTTAAAAAAAAAAGTCTTACTACTCATTCTTTCAGGAGTGTCTGGACGACCCAACCTGCTTGTTGTCTAGGTTGGTTCCTTTCCCTGCAAAACGGGCAACAGAGAATTTCTCAATAGGAACTGTAGGATTAAGTACTCGTCAAGATGGCTGGGCGCAGTGGCTCAAGCCTGTAATCCCAGCACTTTGGGAGGCCGAGATGGGCTGATCACGAGGTCAGGAGATCGAGACCATCCTGGCTAACACTGTGAAACCCCGTCTCTACTAAAAAATACAAAAAACTAGCCGGGCGTGGTGATGGGCGCCTGTAGTCCCAGCTACTCCGGAGGCTGAGGCAGGAGAATGGCGTAAACCCGGGAGGCGGAGCTTGCAGTGAGCTGAGATCCGGCCACTGCACTCCAGGCCGGGTGACAGAGCGAGACTCCGTCTCAAAAAAAAAAAAAAAAAAGTACTCGTCAAGTGCCATTTGGTAGGAGACTTAAGAATTGTTGTGTTATCTGTTGCAGAAATGATACTGGGGACCATTCTGACCACATGCATTACTATCAGGTAGGCTGTAAAAGGTGGGGAGTGCTCTATTAAAATCCTCAGGTGACTGTAAGAGTGACCTTGAATTTTCTTTAGTGGGTGACTGTTAAGGTGAATGACCATTGGATAGTTCTGTAATTTTAACTTGCCTTTCTGTGATAGGGTAAAAAATATTTCCGAGATAGGAGGGGAGGTGGCAGAAATTCAGACTGGTCTTCAGATACAAATCGACAAGGGCAACAGTGTAAGTAACCTTTGTTTTATTTCTGTTGCTCTTTTTTGCTTGACTTGCTACTCATTACTTGACATCTGTGTGATCACAGTTGGCAAGATACACTGTTGACTGAGGGTGCTCATCCAGAGAGAGGCATCTGTAGATGTACCTATTTGTGTTGGTCACCCTAATTCTTGGGTTGTTCTTGATGAGTCTCCAGTAAGGGCTTCATTGGACAGAGACTAACATTGGTTCTGATCTTGTTACCTTTAGCATCATCTGACTGCTACATATATGATTCTGCTACTGGCTACTATTATGACCCCTTGGCAGGAACTTACTACGACCCCAATACCCAGGTGAGTTTGGGACTTTTTTTTTTTACCCTGTCAATGATGCTTTTGAGAAAAGCTCCCGTAATTTGCTACTTGAGGATTTTATTCCCTGGATTCTCTGGATGCTCATTGCATGAAAAGTGGAAAAGTTTAGATCTATGGAACAGAACTGTTGCCTATATGGAAAATCAGTGCCTTGTGGCAATACAGGTAAGAACAGTATTGCTCTTGAAAAAGTGTACAGTGGATGGTCTGAATGTGTCCTGGCCCCTGGAATGGGTTTTTAGATTGATGTGGACTCTTCTTAGGCTTGTAAATAAAAGAGTTGTTTCTTTCCCTAGAAGGGAACTGTGTGCCTTAGACCTGGAATTGCTGGGAAACTGAAACATTCTGTAGACTTCCTTGTTTCTAACTGTATCGCAGCAAGAAGTCTATGTGCCCCAGGATCCTGGATTACTTGAGGAAGAAGAGATCAAGGAAAAAAAACCCACCAGTCAAGGAAAGTCAAGTAGCAAAAAGGAAATGTCTAAAAGAGATGGCAAAGAGAAAAAAGACAGAGGAGTGACGAGGGTAAGAGGAATTGTTAATCTACTGTCTTTTGCCACATAGTTATTAAAATGTTGGAGATATGAACAGAGGATATCTATGTTTGCAAGTATAAAGTAACTTCAAAACTACTCTGTCAGCCGGGCAGGCGTGGTGGCTCACGCCTGTAATCCCAGCACTTTGGGAGGCCGAGGCAGGCGCATCACAAGGTCAGGAGATTGAAACCATCCTGGCCAACATGATGAGACCCTGTCTCTACTAAAAATACAAAAATTAGCTAGGTGTGGTGGTACACGCCTATAGTCCCCCCTACTCGGGAGGCTGAGGCAGGAGAATTGCTTGAACCCTGGAGGCGGAGGTTGCAGTGAGCCAAGATCATGCCACTACACTCCAGCCTGGCAACAGAGCAAGACTCCGTCTCAAAAAAAACAAAAACAAAACTCTGTTAATGAGTATTTTTCCTGGTGTAGGCAGGTAAAAATTACTTGGTGTAGGCAGTTCCCTCACCTCTTACATCCCAACTCTGTCTCTTTTACAAATGGGAAAACTGGATGGTAGAACAAAGTGTCCCAGCTCAAATCCCACCACCTCAGCTCCACACATTTTCCCTTTTCTATATTCTTTTTTTAGTGTTTGACTTTATACACATTTCTATAGTTGTAATTATAGCAGGAGATACTGTTTAATCACTTTTTATCATAAGTATACTCTATTATTTTTAATGCCTACATGGTAAAAATTAACGGTATAGCTATACCTTCATTTTCTTCATCTCTTCTACATTATTTGTCTTCTCTTTCTAATCTTTTCTTTTTCCTTCTTTTTTTTTTTTTCTGAGACAAGATCTTCCTCTGTCTCCCAGGTTGGAGTGCAGTGGCATGATCATGGCTCACTGCAACATCAAACCCCTGGGCTTTAGTGATCCTCCCACCTCAGCCTCCCAAGTAACAGGGACTACAGGCATGAGCCACCATGACCAGCTAATTTTTGCTTTTTTGTAGAGACAGGATCTTGCTAGATTGACCAGGCTGGTCTCGAGCTTCTCAAGTAAGCTTCCTGCCTCAGTCTCCCAAAGTACTTCAGTTACAGGCAAGACCCACCTTGTTTGCCTCTTTCTAATCTTATACTGTCATAATATGTAACATTTAGCATTTTGTTTCTTCTTTTAAATTACTCACTAAGGCACATTTTCAGAATCAGAGATGATGAACATTTTTACATCTTTTACAAAATCAAATTATTAGGCAGGGCACAGTGGCTCACACCTGTAATCCCAGCACTTTGAGAGGCCAAGGCAGGCAGATTACTTTAGGTCAGCAGTTCGAGACCAGTCTGGCCAATTTGGTGAAACACCCATCTCTACTAAAAAGACAAAAATTAGCTGGATGTGGTGGCACAAGCCTGTAGTCCCAGGTATTCAGGAGGCTGAGGCAGGAGAATCTCTTGAACCTGAGAGGCAGAGGTTGCAGTGAGCTGAGATCACACCTACCTTGATATCAGTTATGCATTGGTGAAAATGGATGAATTTGCTTGTGGTTCAATTCATAGCATCTTCCCCCCGCCCTTTTTTTTTTTTTTTTTTGAGACGGAGTCGCTCTGTCACCCAGGCTGGAGTGCAATGGCGCAATCTCGGCTCACTGCAACCTCCACCTCCCGGGCTCAAGGGATTCTCCTGCCTCAGCCTCCTGAGTAGCTGGGATATCAGGCGCTGCCACCACGCCCAGCTAATTTTTGTATTTTTAGTAGAGATGGGGTTTCACCATGTTGGTCAGGCTGGTCTTAGACTCCTGACCTCGTGACCTGCCCGCCTCAGCCTACCAAAGTGTTGGGATTACAGGCATGAGCCACCGCGCCCAGCCTTTTTTTTCCCTTCTAACCGTGTTAGTTGTTCAGAGATACAGAAAAGAGGAGAGAGAGAGAGAGAGAGAGTGTGTGTGTGTGTGTGTGTGTGTGTTTTGAGACGGAGTCTCACTCTGTCGCCCAGGCCGGAGTGCAGTGGCCGGATCTCAGCTCACTGCAAGCTCCGCCTCCCGGGTTTATGCCATTCTCCTGCCTCAGCCTCCCAAGTAGCTGCGACTACAGGCGCCTGCCACCACGCCCGGCCAACTCTAAGTTCTTAAACACACACGGCCGGGCCAACTCTAAGTTAACTCTTAAACACACTCGGCCCCGCCAACTCTTAAGTTCTTAAACACACATGGCCGGGCGTGGTGACTCAAGCCTGTAATCCCAGCACTTTGGGAGGCCGAGACGGGCGGATCACGAGGTCAGGAGATGGAGACCATCCTGGCTAACACAGTGAAACCCTGTCTCTACTAAAAATACAAAAAACTAGCCGGGCGAGGTGGCGGGCGCTTGCAGTCCCAGCTACTCAGGAGGCTGAGGCAGGAGAATGGCCTGAACCCGGGAGGTGGAGCTTGCAGTGAGCTGAGATCCGGCCACTGCACTTCAGCCTGGGCGACAGAGCGAGACTCCGTCTCAAAAAAAAAAAAAAAAAAAGGAACTTAGAGTCAGGCCAGGCGCAGTGGCTCACGCCTGTAATCCCAGCACTTTGGGAGGCCGAGGTGGGTGGATCACGAGGTCAGGAGATCGAGACCATCCTGTGAATGGTGAAACCCCATCTCTACTAAAAATACAAAAATTTAGCCGTGCGTGGTGGCGGGCTACTCGGGAGGCTGAGGCAGGAGAATGGCATAAACCCTGGAGGCGGAACTTGCAGTGATCCGAGATCGCGCCACTGCACTCCAGCATGGGCGACAGACTGAGACTCCGTCTCAAAAAAAAAAGAATTTAGAGTCATACTGGTTTAATATTTGGACTCTGCTTCAGCCTCTTTCAAACTGTATTCTTGGCCGGGCGCAGTGGCTCAAGCCTGTAATCCCAGCACTTTGGGAGGCCGAGACGGGTGGATCACGAGGTCAGGAGATCGAGACCATCCTGGCTAACACGGTGAAACCCCGTCTCTACTAAAAACTATGAAAAACTAGCCGGGTGAGGTGGCAGGCGCCTGTAGTCCCAGCTACTCAGGAGGCTGAGACAGGAGAATGGTGTGAACCCGGGGGGCGGAGCTTGCAGTGAGCCGAGATCGCGCCACTGCACTCCAGCCTGGGCGACAGAGCGAGACTCCGTCTCAAAAAAAAAAACTGTATTCTTAGTCATTTGTAAAATTAAGATATTAAAGCTTACATAGGAGGATTGTAGTAAAGTCTGAAGAAGACAGTGTTTATATATACATGCCTCATCTGATCTGACATACAGTAATCATGCAATACATACTAATGTTTTATTTTATTTTATTTCATTTCATTTCATTTCATTTCATTTCATTTCATTTCATTTCATTTCATTTCATTTTAATTTTTTGGGCCAGAGTCTCTCTGTCGCCCAGGCTGGAAAGGAGTGGCATGATTTTGGCTCACTGCAACCTCCGCCTCCCAGGTTCCAGCAGTTCTCCTGCCTCAGCCTCCCAAGTAGCTTGGATTACAGGCCAACACCACCACACCCAGCTAATTTTTGTATATTTACTAGAAACAGGGTTTCACCATGTTGGCCAGGCTCCCCTTGAACTGACCTCAAGTGATCCGCCCACCTTAGCCTCCCAAAGTTCTGGGATTATGGACATGAGCCACTGCGCCTACTGATGTCTTTATTTCAAATTCACTATAGCAGTGTTACCGATATTTCCATAATGTTGAATTAGGAGGTTTGGAAAGTCAGCCTAATTTCAACCGGGTTAACTCTTAATCAGTTTTGTTTTTGTTTTTTTGAGACAGAGTCTCGCTCTGTTGCCCAGGCTGGAGTGCAGTGGCGCCATCTTGGCTCACTGCAACCTCTGCCTCTTAGGTTCAAGCGATTTTCTTGCCTCAACCTCCTCAGTAGCTGGGATGACAGGCACCCGCCACCATGCCTGTCTAATTTTGTATTTTTAGTAGAGACGGGGTTTCACTGTTGTTGGCCAGTCCAGTCTCGAACTCCTGACTTTAGGTAATCCACCCACCCTGGCCTCCCAAAGTGCTGGGATTACAGGTGTGAGCCACCACACCCAGTCTTAGTCAGTTTTTTTTTTTTTTTTTCCTGAGACGGAGTTTT
Organism: Piliocolobus tephrosceles; assembly: GCF_002776525.5. Lineage (NCBI taxonomy): Eukaryota > Metazoa > Chordata > Mammalia > Primates > Cercopithecidae > Piliocolobus > Piliocolobus tephrosceles. Next base: position 4,879 of record NW_022303859.1, on the reverse strand, counting down.
GCTCTTGTTACCCAGGCTGGAGTACAATGCCACTATATTGGCTCACTGTAACCTCCACCTCCCGGGTTCAAGCGATTCTCCTGCCTCAGCCTCCTGAATAGCTGGGATTATAGGTGTGTGCCACCACACCCAGGTAATTTTTGTATTTTTAGTAGAGACTAGGTTTCACTATGTTGGCCAGGCTGATCTCGAACTCCTGACCTCAGTGATCCACCCACCTTGGCCTCCCAAAGTGCTGGGATTACAGGTGTGAGCCACTGTACCCAGCCCTTATCAGGTTTTTTTTTTTTTTTTTTTTTTTTTTTGAGAGGGAGTCTCGCTCTGTCGCCCAGGCTGGAGTGCAGTGGCCGGATCTCAGCTCACTGCAAGCTCCGCCTCCCAGGTTCATTCTCCTGCCTCAGCCTCCCGAGTAGGTGGAATTACAGGCACCAGCCACCATGCCCAGCTAATTTTTTGTATTTTTAGTAGAGACGAGGTTTCACTGCATTAGCCAGGATGGTCTCAATCTCTTGACCTTGTGATCCACCTGCCTTGGCCTCCCAGAGTGCTGGGATTATAGGCTTGAGCCACTGTGCCCATCCCGGCCTTTATCAGTTATTATGAGTGAATATCATGTGAGAGTTACCTCTGGTTTGGTCAGTTTCAGGAAAATGCCAGTGAAGGGAAGGCCCCTGCAGAAGACGTCTTTAAGAAGCCCCTGCCTCCTACTGTGAAGAAGGAAGAGAGTCCCCCTCCAGTAAGACCAACATTGATCTCCTGGACCTAGGGCTGGGGCTGGGGCTGGTTCTGAATGGGAAAGGAAGTGCAAAGGCTGATGCCTTCCTCTGGTGTTGGTCTTTTACCTCACTATGTCTCCTGAATAAGGATTCCCATTTATTTTGAGTACAAGCATGATATAAAGTTTTCTGTCTGCTAATGGGGGTATTACTGGAGAACCAGAGGCAGTTTTCTGCCGTTTCTCTCTACCCTGTGCCATTCTTACCAGACGAGATGCCTAGCCCTTTTTATCATCTTGTTCTCGTCAGTTCTCTAAATCACCAAGGAAACCCATTTTTTCAGCCTCAATCTTTCCTGCCTTTTGGCGTCACTTAGATATGCAGTGCATGCGTGGTCATTTTTTATAGTTTCTGTGTGGACAGAGTGAATGATGCTAATATTGGTGCCCTTTTTTTTTTTTTTTTTTTTTTTTTGAGACGGACTCTCGCTCTGTTGCCCAGGCTGGAGTGCAGTGGCCGGATCTCAGCTCACTGCAAGCTCCGCCTCCTGGGCTTGCACCATTCTCCTGCCTCAGCCTCCCAAGTAGCTGGGACTACAGGCGCCCGCCACCACTCCCGGCTAGTTTTTTGTATTTTTTTAGTAGAGACGGGGTTTCACCATGTTAGCCAGGATGGTCTCGATCTCCTGACCTCGTGATCCGCCCTTCTCGGCCTCCCATAGTGCTGGGGTTACAGGCTTGAGCCACTGCGCCCGGCCTTGGTGCCCATTTTTTAGATGCCTTCAAGCAGTAATCTCAATCTAATCACCAGTGATTCTGATTGAATGCAGGTATATAACAATAGTGACCATGCATTATTTAACAGTTTTTATAAGGTACTCTTTTCCTGCTCCACATTATTAATTCAGCTCATTATAGCATCTATCTTAACCATGCTTTGCCTTTACCATAGGAGCTGGATCTGTCTACCCAAGTGCCTATCAGTACAATTGCTTTTAGTTTACTTCCTAAATCCTCTTTGCTAGAGTCTTGATGAACATCATCTTTTCTTCCCTCCATGAGTTACAGTAATTTGGAGGTATTTATCTCTTTCTCTTTGTAATTTGTAACCTTTTACTATTTTCTATGCTTATTCTCCTTTCTCTTCCTTCTCCCCACATTCTGTTGCTAGAGTCACTTCTAAAGGAATTTCTCTTGTTTATTCTCAGTGAGCAAGGAGCAAAGCCAAGCTCTGGCCATGTTGCTTCCATCTGGGAAATGAGCAGCATGGCTAGTGAGTTTATTTTGAACCCAATTCATTATTCCAACTGAGAGGGAACAAAGAAATGAGATGCCCATATCAGAATATCAAAAAAAAATGGACCCTGAATTATAGGTTGTATTTGGTATTGATCACTGGCCTTCTCCTTCCAGCCTAAAATGGTAAACCCACTGATCGGCCTCTTGGGTGAATATGGAGGAGACAGTGACTATGAGGAGGAAGAAGAGGAAGAACAGACCCCTCCCCCACAGCCCCGCATAGCACAGCCTCAGAAGCGCGAAGAGCTCACCAAGAAGGAGAATGAAGAAGACAAACTCACTGACTGGAATAAACTGGCTTGTCTGCTCTGCAGAAGGCAGTTTCCCAATAAAGAAGTTCTGATCAAACACCAGCAGCTGTCAGACCTGCACAAGGTATTAGGGGAAGGAGCTATGCCCTTTCAAACTGTTGACTCTTGGCCAGGCTTGGTGGCTCATGCCTGTAATCCTAGCACTTTGGGAGACCGAGGCGAGTGTATTGCCTGAGCTCAGGAGTACAAGACCAGTCTGGGCAACATGGTGAAACCCCCTTTGTACTAAAATACAAAAAATTAGCCAGGCGTGGTAGTGTGTGCCTATAGTCCCAGCCACTCGGGAGGCTGAGACAGGAGAATTGCTAGAACCTGGGAGGCAGAGGTTGCAGTGAGCCGAGATCGTGCCACTGCCCTCCCAGCCTGGGTGACAGAGCGAGACTCTGTCTCTTAAAAACAAAAACAAAAAACTGTTGACTCTTATTATTGATGGGGATTATAGGGAATAAAGAAGATTATATAGGCTGGGCGTAGTGGCTTACACCTGTAATCCCAGCACTTTGGGAGGCCAAGGCAGATAGATCACTTGAGATCAGGAGTTTGAGACCAGCCTGGCCAACATGGTGAAACTGTCTCTACTAAAAATACAAAAATTACCTGGATGTGGTGGCGCATGCCTGTAATCCCAAGTACTTGGGAGGCTGAGGCAGGAGAATCGCTTGAACCTGGGAGGCAGAGTTTGCAGTGAACCGAGATCACACCACTGTACTCCAGCCTGGGGGACAGACCAAGACTCTATCTCAAAAAATAAAAAAAAGAAGCAGCAGCAGTACAATCCTTCCTCAGCGTGTATCAGCCCCAGTTCCTATCATTAAAACAGTCCAATTCAAGAATGAATTGCTCTGGATTAAGGTTATGCCTACCCTCAAAGAACTTCCATATGTAGCCCCAAGCCAAGCATTATGTCTGTGGCTAGGGCGCCAAATATGGAGAATGGGTAGGAAGAGAAAGGGTTGTAGATTAAGACATTACTTGCTGGGTTTCTCATCTTAGCTCTGTCATTAACGTTACAGTTGGACCTCAGATAAGCCCCTTTTCTTCTTTGGTCCTTGTAACTTCATCTGGTTCTGTCCAGCTCTGACAGTGTGTGCAGTTTTCACCATAGGTGAGTCAAATTCTGCCATTTCTTCATGTAGTGAATATTGTTATGAGCCACAGCACAACATCTATACTTCGGATGTTAAAGTGACATACATTGGTATTCCCCTGCAGTATTCCCTTTTATATGAACTGACCAAGGATCCAAATTATGGACAAATAAAGTCCCTAAATGGACTCACATTCTCAGAGCAATTTGTTTCACACCCCTTCTCTAGTAGACGTTGCAAGAGCAGATGATGGGACTAGATTTAGACTTTCTCTGAACACAGAGCTCAAAGCTTTACGTAGCTAAAAACTGAGAAGCTCTAGTTTTGGTAATAGGTACACTACTTTTCCCACCCATCTCTGTGGAGGCTTTGCAAAGATAGGAGTCTGAAAAGCTCCTCATTGCTAATCCCTGGAACAGACTACCTCCCAAGTACCTTTGACCCGAAATTGTGAATCGTCAGAGTGACATATTGAAATTTCACCCATCTGGTGTAAATACTAATAAATGACTAAAGAGATAAAAAGTAATCGTCAGGAAAGAGGAGCCACAGGTCTGGTCAATTCACAAACTGAACTGGTCATAGGACAGTGGAAAGTAGACTGTAGTACTTTTCCTTTCCTTAGGGTCGTCTGCTACAAAGAACCACCACTTCATGTAAGAGCTGTTTTGGACTCCTTAAGTTTCATGCATATGCCTGAGGGCTTGTGTAGTAGAGCCATGCATGAGAGATTTGCAACTCTCAGAGCAGTCTCTTGGAGTCCTGGGGCTCCTTTTCATGTTTTTCTGGGGGCTTAAAGAATGACTCATGTCTGGGAATGGTATGTATGGCAGAGTATGTGGGAATTTAGTTTTCTTCACTGGTATGCCCACATCCTCTCTCCCATGATTTTCAACTTAGATAAAGAGATACTTGTTTCCCACATCTTAGAGATAAGTAAAATGATATTCCCTCTTATGCCATACCACATAACTAATCTGCATGACAAGACCAGTTAGGGATTGTTACTTGCAGGGTACAGTGATCATTTAGTAAATCTGGTCAATCAAAAGAGCTACAATCCAAAAGCAACTATTGGGAAAGGCCTAGAAACATTTCTAGGACCATTGTTTCTTAGACCTATACTCATAGAATTGCCTCTCTTCTCAGCAAAACCTGGAAATCCACCGGAAGATAAAACAGTCTGAGCAGGAGCTAGCCTATCTGGAAAGGAGAGAACGAGAGGTAAACTTTGGTGACCTGTTACTCCCTTGAGTCTCAGCTCTTTTTGCTTTCTAATACAGACTTCATAGGCTATGCTGATCCCTCCTTATAAGAAGATGGAAAACGGCTGGGCGCGGTGGCTCAAGCCTGTAATCCCAGCACTTTGGGAGGCCGAGACGGGCGGATCATGAGGTCAGGAGATCGAGACCATCCTGGCTAACACGGTGAAACCCCGTCTCTACTAAAAAATACAAAAAACTAGC
>NW_022303858.1:0-7725 GCF_002776525.5 Piliocolobus tephrosceles | reverse complement strand
GTATGTTTATTGCGGCACTATTCACAATAGCAAAGACTTGGAATCAACCCAAATGTCCATCTGTGACAGACTGGATTAAGAAAATGTGGCACATATACACCATGGAATACTATGCAGCCATAAAAAAGGATGAGTTTGCGTCCTTTGTAGGGACATGGATGCAGCTGGAAACCATCATTCTTAGCAAACTATCACAAGAAGAGAAAACCAAACACCGCATGTTCTCACTCATAGGTGGGAACTGAACAATGAGATCACTTGGACTCGGGAAGGGGAACATCACACACTGGGGCCTATCATGGGGAGGGGGGAGGGGGGAGGGATTGCATTGGGGAGTTATACCTGATATAAATGATGAATTGATGGGTGCTGACGAGTTGATGGGTGCAGCACACCAACATGGCACATGTATACATATGTAACCTGCACGTTATGCACATGTACCCTAGAACTTAAAGTATAATAAAAAAAAAAAAAAAAAAAAGGTGGTGTCTGCCAGACTGCCCTAGTATAGTTAGCATTTTTCCTTTGTAATTAACATTTATCTTGTGGAAAGACTATTTGAAACTATGTAAATATTTTGTTTCTCATCATATCTTTATATAAATCTCATTATGTCTAAAACTGGCAAATAAAAGGATAGAATCAAAAAAAAAAAAAGATATTTTGATACATACATGTAATGTGAAATAAGCACATCATGGAGGATGGGGTACCCACCCCCTCAAGCATTTATCCTTTGAGTTGCAAACAACCCAATTATACTCTTTAAGCTTTGTTTTTGGTTTTGTTTTCTTTTTTTATTTTAATTGAGATAAGGTCTCATTCTGTCCTCCAGGCTGGGGTGTAGAGGCAGGATCATGGCTCACTACAGCCTTGACTTCACGGATTCAAGCGATCCTCCCACCTCAGCCTCCCTAGTAGTTGAGACTACAGGCATGCACCACTAAGCCCAGATAATTTTTCTGTTTTCTGTAGAGACCAGATTTCGCCATGTTGCCCAGGCTGGTCTCGAACTCCTGGGCTCAAGCTCCCCTCCCGCCTTAACCTCCCAAAGTGCTAGCATTACAGGGGTGAACCACTGCTTAAGTTATTTTAAAACAAATAATTCAGTTATTATTGACTATAGTCACCCTCTTGAGCTATCAAATACTAGGTCTTATTCATTCTAAGTAGTTTTGTACCAATTAAACATTCCCACCTCCCCAACTAAGCCCCTGCCACTATTCTTCCCATCCTCTGGTAACCATCCTTCTCCTGTCTATGTCCATGAGTTCAATTCTTTCGATTTTTAGATCCCACAAATAAGTAAGAACATTGTGATGTTTGTCTTTCTGTGCCTGGCTTATTTCACTTAACATAAAGAAAGTAAGTTGTTTAATATCAGGTCTGAAGCTAAGAAGAGAGTTAGACAGAAGATAAACTTGGGAGTTACAAGGGTATATTACAAAGCATTTGGCTTTAAAATATATGTATCCTTTTATCCCAGCGGTCCCACTTCTAGGAATTTGTCCTAAGATACAGTTTCAGGATGTACATAAGTATAATGTTGCAAGAATGCTCTTCTCTGTAAATCCCCAATTTTGGCCTGGACCTGAAGTTAGAGAAGGAATAATTATCACATGTGAAAAGTAGCCAGGAAGGTGCAAAAGACAAGAGGGAAGAGTTCTAGGCAGCTGCAAACATTAACAGAAACACAACCATACCACCACGCAACATCACAAATAATAATGGTCAAGTGTTATTTCTTGAAATCCTAGGATTTACTGGGGTAATTTTGATGAAGGGGTCTGTGGTATAGAGGAAAAATCAAAGCATATTTATTCCTACTCTTAATCATTCAGTATAATATAACACAGAATATTACTGTGACTTCTGGTCCCCAAAATGTATGGGCATTTCTCCCCACCAGCAACCAGTGCTGCAGAATCCTCTGCAGCCGACACCAGCTGGACGTCCTCAAAATTTAAAAATTCAATTCTGACACTATCTACCTAAAGAGAGGATCAGACCCTACAGGTTGAGGGTTCAGTCCCCAAGACTGCTCCTCACTTTAAATCCCAGTCACAAGCACAGATTGTGGTCTGAGCTTCTGGCTGATGGGCTACAAATTGGGGGTTCCCATGACCTCTTCCCCAGGTTCAATTAATTTGCTAGAGAAGCTCCCAGAACTCAGGGAAACACTTACACTTACTGGTTTATAATAACGGATAGTACAAAGCATACAGATGAACAGCCAGAAGAAAGCAATGCATAGGGTGAGGTATGGAAGAAAGAACGCAGAGCTTCCAGGCCCTCTCTGGGAATGCAACCCTTGAAGAACTCCCACACATTCTGCTATTCAGAAACTCAACAAACCCTATACTTTTGGGTTTTTAGGAGGCTTTGTTAAGTATGCATGATTGATTACACAATTGTCCCTGGTGATCAACTCAACTTTCCGCCCCTTTCTACTCCTTAGAGGTTAAAGGGTGGGGCTGAAAGTCCCAACCTTTTAATGCTGCCTTGTCCTTCCCCTTTTTCAGTACCCCATTCTGAAGCTACCTAAGGGCTCCCAGCCACCAGTGATTTCATTAGCATACAAAAGACACTCATCGATGGGGAGAGTCCAAGGATTTTACCTGTGTGTCAGGAAATGGAAATAAAGACTAAATATGTATTTCATGATATAACAAGGAGGAAAATTTTTTTTGATGTGTTGAAGGTACATGGTGTTGCAGAAAGCTCGCGTTTTCTTACACTCTTGATTGGACCATAAATTGTCCCAATCTTTTGGAGGCAAATTTGGTGGTTCTTATGATGATACAAAATGTGCATGTTCTTTTAAGACAGGAATTTCACTTCTAAAAATGTATACAAAAATAATGGCACACATAAGTAAATATGTATGTAAAAATGTTCATTTTAGCATGATTTGTAATAATGAACACTTTTTAAAGTCTAAAGGGCATTTAGAGCTCATTGGTTGCATTTTAAAGTGTACATTTATGCAAAGGAGCCCTCTGAATGGTTTAAAGGAAATGAAGTGGATCTATATGTACTGTCATGAAGAGATATCTATGTCAAGTTTTTTTAAGCAAGTTGCTAAACAATATACCCCATATGATCCCATTTTTTTGCAAAATAAATGGATGTGTGTGTGTGTGTGTGTGTGTGTGAGAGAGAGAGAGAGAGAGAGAGACAGAGAGAGAGATAGAGACAGAGAAGGGGGTGGGGGGTATTTGTGAAGAAAATAGTGGAAGAATAGACAGCATTAGCTACCTTCACAGGGGAATGGAGAGAAACAGGGAAATTTCACTTCCTAATTTATATCATTTTATATCATTTAAAATTTTGCAACAAGCATATATACTTTATAATCAGAAAAATAGCTTAGTTAAAATTTCAAAAATTGGAGAAAATCTTACTGAATAGTGAGTGATTCATAAAATTATATAGGAATATATTTATTGACCTGATATATGTTCACGATTTATTGCTAGGTGAACAAAAGCAGCTTGCAAACATTGTAAACATAAGAATGAATTGGAAAGATATATGCAAAGTAATATGCTTTTAGTATGGCCCCACTTTTATGAAAGAATACATGTATATATCCCAAGAAAAACATTTTGAAAAGAATGTATTATTGTTACCAGAAAGGGGTTCCAATCCAGACCCCAAGAGAGGGTTCTTGGATCTAGCACAAGAAAGAATTCAAGGTGAATCCATACAGTAAAGTGAAAGAAAGTTTATTAGAAAAGTAAAGTACTGTTTTCCATAATGGTTGAACTAGTTTACAATCCCACCAACAGTGTAAAAGTGTTCCTATTTCTCCACATCCTCTCCAACACCTGTTGTTTCCTGATTTTTTAATGATTGCCATTCTAACTGGTGTGAGATGGTATCTCATTGTGGTTTTGATTTGCATTTCTCTGACGGCCAGTGATGATGAGCATTTTCTCATGTGTCTGTTGGCTGTATGAATGTCTTCTTTTGAGAAATGTCTGTTCATATCCTTTCCCCACTTTTGGATGGGGTTGTTTGTTTTTTTCTTGTATATTTGTTTGAGTTCTTTGTAGATTCTGGAAATGAGCCCTTTGTCAGATGAGTAGATTGCAAAAATTTTCTCCCATTCTGTAGGTTGCCTGTTCACTCTGATGGTAGTTTCTTTTGCTGTGCAGAAGCTCTTTAGTTTAATGAGATCCCAAGATTCCTCAAGGATCTAGAACTAGATGTACCATATGACCCAGCCATCCCACTACTGGGTATATACCCAAAGGATTATAAATTATGCTACTACAAAGACACATGCACACGTATGTTTATTGCGGCACTATTCACAATAGCAAAGACTTGGAATCAACCCAAATGTCCATCAGTGACAGACTGGATTAAGAAAATGTGGCACATATACACCATGGAATACTATGCAGCCATAAAAAACGATGAGTTTGCGTCCTTTGTAGGGACATGGATGCAGCTGGAAACCATCATTCTTAGCAAATTATCACAAGAAGAGAAAACCAAACACCGCATGTTCTCACTCATAGGTGGGAACTGAACAATGAGCTCACTTGGACTCGGGAAGGGGAACATCACACACTGGGGCCTATCATGGGGAGGGGGGAGGGGGGAGGGATTGCATTGGGGAGTTATACCTGATATAAATGATGAATTGATGGGTGCTGACGAGTTGATGGGTGCAGCACACCAACATGGCACATATATACATATGTAACCTGCACGTTATGCACATGTACCCTAGAACTTAAAGTATAATAAAAAATAAAAAATAAAAAAAAAAAAAGAAAAGTAAAGTAATAAAGAATGGCTACTCCATAGGCAGAACACCCTTGAGGGTTGCTGGTTGCCCAGTTTTATGGTTATTTATTGATTATGTGCTAAACAAGAGGTGGATTATTCATGTTTCTCCTTTTTAGATCATATAGGATAACTTTCTGATGTTGCCATGGCATTTATAAACTGTCATGGCCCTGGTGGGAGTGTAGCAGTAAGGACAACCAGAGGTCACTCATTGCCATCTTGGTTTTGGTATGTCTTGTCTGGCTTTTTTACTGCAAACTGTTTTATCAGCAAGGTCTTTATAACCTGATCTTGTGCTGACCTCCTATCTCATCCTGTGACTTAGAATGCCTAATCTTCTGAGAATGCAGCCCAGTAGGTCTCAGCCTTATTTTACCCAGCCCTATTTAAGATGGAGTTGCTCTGTTTCAAATGCATCTGACATTATTAACAGATGATATTTCTACAGGTTTGGCGGGTGAAAGAAATACAGAAAAATTTCATTATCTATATTATATGTTTGCATATTATTTGATTTTTACAAGGATTTTATTAGCTTTAAAATCAGAAAAATAGAGATTAAAGTTTGAAATATAAAAAATGTTGTTTTAAAGCAATTCAGAAAATAAGATACAAATTGTTATTGACATTGAACGATCCATAACACATGGCTAAATTTAAAATGGTGGTTACAAATTGTATGTACATATATGTTTGTGCAAAGAAAAATTCTAAGCTCTACAAACAAAAGTACAAAAACATAACTGAACATCTGAATTATAAGATTCTAGGTAATTTCTATTTTCTTTAAACTTTTCTGAATTTCACTGTTTTTCTCAATAAACAAGCACAAGTTTTATAATCAGAAAAAAATTGCAAACGACGTAATCCTATCTTAATTTTAAACCCATGCATATGTGTGCACACACACGTGCACTTGCACACCCAGAGCTTCTCTTTATCTGAGGGTGGAAGATTCCCTAGGACTGAGATAGCTCCCTGCCTACTCTGGACAGACTTTGACAGTTCCCAGCCTGATTTGTGCATGTTGTAGGAGGAGTAGGCTGGAAGTAGTAGGAGGGAGCTAAGGGAGAGAGAGGGATATAGTGGGAGAAAGGGGGAGAAGAGCGTAGACTAGAGGCCAGCTGACTTGTCTGGAGGAAATCTCAACAGATTGAAAAAAAAGAAAAGACTCAGCGAGACTGCCTGCAACTGATGTGCTTACTACGCCAGACAAACTTCTAGAAAGCTCAGTCTGGCGGTTACAGCAGCAGCCCCTTCCCACTTAATTTATTCCCTCTTTCCTACCTTCCCTCCTAACATTCCTGCTCTGTGATGTTCAGGTTGCATTTCTGACTCTGGACTCCTAAGTGTCACTCATCTGTAATTTCTAATTCCTTCCCAGTGCATATGTGTCATTAATACAAGAAAGAAAAAAAAATGAAGCAATGAAAGTTATTTTCTAAGCAGGCAGTGAACCAATATGTACAGAGATATTCAAATTTTCTTTAAACAGATATAGATAGAAGAGGATTAGAAAGATACACACTGCTCATTTAATTGGTAGGAGTTGAAAAGAAAACCAATGAAAAATATGCAATTCAGTGTCTGACACATAGTAGGCACTTTGCTAAAGTCAGTACCCTTCACTATTATCCTGAACACTTCCCATTTATAAACAGCCATTTTTTTCTGTCAAATAGCTAAATCTGTCTGTGTTGTCTTTGGATTCCAGAATATTAAAAATACTACAGGGCCACAAAGCACAAAGGTTCTCTGATGGACAAGATGTTGGAATGAAAGCCAGGTAATATTAGTAGGTCCTTGAGCCCTTGGGAATGTAACTACTACCTTCCTGTGAAAATTATCTCCTGTTGAAATTGTTTCCTATAATTCATTTTACTCTATGCTCTCTACGAGGCTTCTTCCTATTATTAAAAGACGTATTTCTGGTGCCTGAAAAAATAAAATAAGTTACAGAAAATCAATTGCGTCTATAAAGCCATCCATGTGACAAGGATTCCCAAGGCTTAGGCAATGGCCTGCTTCTCATGCATACTTAGCCATGTTAATGACTAGGTAACCATGACAACCATCAGGACTATGACGCCAAACCTACACTCTTCAGCAATGAATTAAGCTGCCTCATAATGTACATGTTTAAGAACTCCCCACTGGCAAGCTCTGGCAGACAGAACTACACGAACAGCCTGGAAGAGGGAAGAAAAGGAAAAGGAAACTACCTTCCTCAAAAGCAGACAAACACCAAGAGCTCTCAAAGGCCTAAAAAATACAAAGGTAGTAAAAGAATGACAACCCCTAGCCTGCCCCACCCGCAGAAACACAAACACACAGTTAGCAAGAAACCACCATAGTGAGGAAAGAAATAAGATTGCCTCTGGGGGATTACAAAAGTCCTCCATCTTTTCCACACCATGTGAGAAACTTTAGGCATCTGCTGTCTGTGCCTTACAGTTTTCCCTGTTTCTCATTTCTCTTCTCTATTTTCATGGTTGGGTATCCTCTAGCCAGCTGATCCTCTCTCAGGGTTCTGAAAGCTGATGACACCCACATCTTCATCTCCCAGTGCAGGCCTCACACCTGAACTCCAGATCCATGTGATCAACTAGTCACTGAAGAGCTCCCTTTGGGTAACTCATAACCTCCCACACCTCAACTTTTCTCAACCTGAACTCCTCCACTTTCTCCTCAAATACTTGTTTCTCCTTCCCTTTCTCCTCTTCTTCCTGCTTCTCCTCAAAGGGTTCTCACTCTCCATGACGGACACCATCAGTGCACCTCACTTCCCAAGCCAGACTCTCTTCTCTGCCTCACCCCCACATCCCATCTGCTACTGTCTGAAGGTTGGTGCCTCCCCAAAATTCATATGGTGGAACCTAATAACCAGTGTGATAGTATTAAGAGATGAGGCCTTTGAGA
>NW_022303857.1:1078-1789 GCF_002776525.5 Piliocolobus tephrosceles | reverse complement strand
TTAAAAGAATAGAAATCATAAAATGTCTTCTTTCAGACCACATGGAGTTAAACTAGGAATCAATAATAGCAAGATAACTGAAAAATTTTGACACTCATAGAAATTAAACAATACACTTCTAAATAAAATATGAGTCGAAGAAATCTCAATAAAAATAATAAGACACTTTTGACTAAATAAAAATGGAAACAATTTATCAAAATTATCCTGATTTCATTACTACACATTGTATACATGTATCAAAATATCACACACACACCCAAAATATGTGCAACTATTGTAAATCAATACAAATATAGGAATCGGCAAAAGCAGTGCTTAGAGGAAATATATAGCATTGAATTCATATATTAGAAAAAAAGAAGTATCTAAAATCAGTCATTTAAGCTTCCCCCTTAGGAAACTAGGAAAAGTAAAGTGGATTAAATCCAATGTGTAACAGAGAGAAGCAATAACTATTCGAACAGTAACCACTAAAATTGAAAATAGGAAATCCACAGAAGAGAAAACCCATAAAATCACAAACTTGTTCTTTTAGAAGATTGAAAAAATGAAAAAATAAAATGATAAGTTTTTGGCCAGGCTAAGTAAAATAGAGAAAAAACAAAAATTACTAATGTCAGAAATGAAAGAAGGAACATCACTAAAGAGCTTATGGACATTTAACGGATAAAAAAGAATAATATGAACAACCTTAGGTTCATACTCTTC
>NW_022303857.1:0-978 GCF_002776525.5 Piliocolobus tephrosceles | reverse complement strand
TTTTTAGATGGTGGCTCACTCTGTTGCCCAGGCTAGAGTGCAGTGATGTGATTTCGGCTCACTGCAGTCTCTGCCCCCCAGGTTCAAGCGATTTTCTCACCTCAGTCTCCTGAGTAACTGGGATTACAGGCATGTGCTACCACGCTTGGCTAATTATTTTGTATATTTTAGAGATCGGGTTTCACCATGCTGACCAGGCTGTTCTTGAACTCCCGACCTCAAGCAGTCCACCTGCCTCGTTCTCCCAAAGTGCTGGGATTACAGGGGTGAGCCACCATGCCCATAGGCCCACATCTTTGATAACCTAGATGAAACGAGTCAGTTCCTTGGGGGCGGTGGTGGGGGGAACAATCTGCCAAAATACACACAAGAAGAAATAGACAATTTGGATTGTCTTATGTCTATTTAAAATTGAATAAAAATTAATAACCTTCCAAACAGAAAGCACCAAGCCCAGTTTGGTTCACTAGTAAATTCTTCCAAACATGTAAGGAAGAGATTATGCCAAGTTCTTTACAATTTTTATTAGTAGAGGCAGAGGTAATACTCTAACTCATTCTTTGAGGCTTGCATCATACTAATACCAAAATCAGATAAAAAAGTTTTCCAAAAATGTAAAATCACAGACAAATAACTCTCATAAACACAGATGCAAAAATCCTCAGCAAATTCTTAGCAAGTTGAATCCAACAATGTATAAAAAGTATTACATACCAAGACCAAAAGGAGCATCCCACATATGCAAGACTCCTTCAGCATTCAAAAATCAATTAGCAGAATCCACCGTCAGAATACACTAAAAAAGAAACAACATGATCACATCAATAGATGCAGACAAAGCCTTTGAGAAACTCCAATAACTATTTGTGTTTAAAAAAAAAAAAAAAAACTCAGTGAACTACGAATGAGGGGGACTTCCTCCAATTGATATGGTATACCTACAGAAAACTCACAGCTCACACCACACTAAATGGTGAG
>NW_022303856.1:0-1156 GCF_002776525.5 Piliocolobus tephrosceles | reverse complement strand
TCTATTATACAGATGTGCAAAGAGAGGCCCAAAGAGCTCAAGCAACTTGCCCTAAATTATATCCCTGGCAGATGGAGAGGCAGGATTCAAACCCAGAATTCTTAACCAGTACCCAACAGTCCATTCACAATCTTAACAATTACCCTCTACTGCCCCTTGAGCCCCCTGTCCCCAGGAGCCTAGTCGGCCAAGACTCACATCCCCAGGTGAGTGGCAACCACCGGAAGTGGCTATCTCAGGGCTACTGCCATTTGTTTTCCTGTTCTTCTTGGCTCCTGCTGGACCACCAGGGCTGTTTCTCTGCCAATATTCTTTTAACTGTGGGAAAAAAGAGCAGTAATCCTCATGAGAACCATCAGCCCCTACAGCCACATCCTCCTTTAGAGTTTTTACAAAATACTCTTATACACCATCTGATTTAATGACACCAACAACTGTACAAGGTGTTGTCACCATCATTTAGTGACTGAGAGGGATTGATACAATGGCTAGAAAAAAAAAAAAAGATAAAGAAAAAGGTGAGACTGGAACTTCGAAACTCAGTCTTTTGACTCCAAGCTCTGGGGTTTTGCCAAAAATCAGCAGCTGCCAGGGACCAAAACCAGAGGCAGAGGTAGAAAAGTAAACATCAGGTAGGCAGGAATTGCATGGTTTAGAGTCATACATCCTCACACATCTGTTAGTATCAAGAAGTGCACCAGTACCTCTCAAACTTCTATATCAATGTGTCCTCCTGTCAGAAGGCAGCCTTTCTGTTAAATCTGGGAATTCATCAGAAAGAGGACGACAACCCAAGCCTCATTTCAGAGAGAAGTCCGGTATACACTCAGAAGCCTATGTGACTGTCATCCTTAAGTACATTAATGTTTTTCCTCCTTATCTCAAGAGAAGCAAGGGAAACTGATGCTTCAGAAAGATGTCCCACATTTATCCCGTGGCACTGAGAGTTCCCCAGGTCGAGATAATATGAGGAAGATTCAAGCTGTCAAGTTCAGTTTCCCAAGATCTATTCCACAGAAGATGAGCAAATCTCACTTCAGAGACCACTGACTGAAGGGCAGTCTGGTCCCAGAACCATGGAGAAATAGAATATGCGGTGGAGAACTCAGAAAAAAAATGTTAAAATCTCTCTGGAAAGTAGAAGCCTTGGAGAAAA
>NW_022303855.1:1947-3573 GCF_002776525.5 Piliocolobus tephrosceles | reverse complement strand
CCCTCCAAAGGTCCTTTCTCAGCACAGCATCTCCCTCCTGCAGCACCTGCAGGGAAAACCTCTCTCTCCAGTGTGCAAAGGTGATGCACTCTGACAGTGACATCCCACTGCTTTTGCCAGGCTCCATGGGTTAAAAGACAGTCACCGGTTTTGCTCGTACCCAAGGTCAGGAAGACTACACAAGGGCATAGGTCATTGGGGGGGTCAGTCACTTTAGGATGTGGCTGCCACCACTGAATTTGGTGAGACTTTAAGGGTTGGTAGGAGCTGGCCAGGTACAGGGGTGAGGGTGTGTCAGGCAGGGGTGAGGGCCTGGAGGGGGATGCAAAGGCCTGCACCCTAGAATGTCTTTTCACTCCCTGAGGTTTTGTTCTCCTGATCCCTGAGTACATCCCAGAACACGGTGGGGCCTTAGCAGGGGAGAGGTAGGGAAGCATGTGTTGTTCATCCGGGGACGCTGTTAGGCAAATCAGATTAGGGGCCAGGCTTTCAGTGGTGGGTGTGAGTGTGGGAGTGATGAGTGTGTAGGTGTGTGTGGGAGTGATGAGTGTGTAGGTGTGTGTGGGAAGAGCCATGTTTTGGCCCGCGGAAAATTTCAGATGCTTCCCTGTGTCCAGCTGGGGCTTTGGGAAAGGTGAGGGCTGGGCATCTGACAGGGATGGATGTCTCTGGCAGGCAGCAGAGCATGTGGATGGTTTGTGAAGCCAAAAAGGGCCTGAGATTCCCTGTGGCAGTGCCCACTGCAAATGGAAGGGCATTTGTCCTCAGTCCAGACATATACAAGTTGGGCAGAGAAGGGGGTGGATCCCCGGTACCCACAGAGGAGCAGCTATGGAGGTACAGAGGAGCAGCTATGGAGGTACAGGAAAACCAAGGGTGTGGGGGCACATGATGCAGGAAGCTCAAATAAGATGAGGAAAGAGGTTTTAAGGACGATCAGGGCTGGGCACAGTGGTTCATGCCCATAATCCAAACACTTTGGGAGGCTGAGATGAGAGGATAGTTTGAGGCCAGGAGTTTGAGACCAGCCTGGGCAACATAGGGAGATCCCATTTCTATAAATAAATGCATTAGTACTTGACATTTCGGGCGGGGAACAGCAAACACATGAAAGCTCTGAGGCAGGAAAGGGAAGTGACTAATGCTCACTCCTGGTTCCTTTACCAGACCTTAAAGAGATGCAGAGACATTTCAGGTACTCCTTGGCTGAGCTCCTTCAGGGAAGGCCTAAGTTCGCTTCTGCTTCCCATATATTACTTTTTTTTTTTTTTTTTTGAGACAGAGTCTCACTCTTTCGCCCAGGCTGGAGTGCATGCAGTGGCAGGATCTCAGCTCACTGTAACCTCCACCTCCCGGGTTCAAACGATTCTCCTGCCTCAGCCTTCCTAGTAGCTGGGACCACAGGTACATGCCATCACGATCGGCTAAGTTTTTGTATTCTTAGTAGAGACGGGGTTTCATCTTGTTGACCAGGCTGGTTTCGAACTCCTGGCCTCAAGTGATCCACCTGCCTCAGCCCCACAAAGTGCTGGGATTACAGGCGCAAGTCACCGCGCCCGACCCTACTTCACTCCTAGCGCGCACCATACGTGCTTCCAAATGTTTGCTGAATGACAAGGTGAACGA
>NW_022303855.1:0-1847 GCF_002776525.5 Piliocolobus tephrosceles | reverse complement strand
CCTCAAGTGATCCACCTGCCTCAGCCCCACAAAGTGCTGGGATTACAGGCGCAAGTCACCGCACCCGACCCTACTTCCCTCCTAACGCCCACCATACGTGCTTCCAAATGTTTGCTGAATGACAAGGTGAAGGAGTGAATGGGACTACGTGACTTCGGGCAGCAGGCAATCCTATTCCTTGGACCTCAGTTTCCCTTTTTGGAAAGCAAGCCTGTCTCTCGCTCTCTGCCCTAAAAGCCTGAGTTCTGGGCTTGAGATGAGCGCCTCCTGTAGAGCAGACTCCAGGTGGAGTTGAGCTGGGTCTTCTAGGAGGCCAGGATCCGGCCAGCTCTTGGGTCCGGTCCTCCCGCGGAACCCGGTACACCCAGTCACAGCGCCGCCCCGCCCAACTTCCCTTTGTTCCCCCAAGCCGCGCCCCTCCGCATAGCTCGTTCCCCATTGGCCGGGGAGTGGGGCGGCGGGCGGCGGGAGGGATCGTGTGCGCCTGTGCTTTGTGTGTCCCGGCCGCAGCCCCGAGCCAGCTGCAGCTCCTTGATCGGAGCCGGATCCTGAGCGGGTAACACGGGCTGAAGCGGCGCCGGCGGCGCCGGCCGCCACGCCCGGGGACTCCATTGTTGAGGCTACCCCGGCTCTGTCGGCTGCTCAGCTGCGCTCCAGTGGGCCCAGGCGCCGCGGGGAGGAGCGAACGCTGCGAGGCGGCGGCCTGAGGTGAGACGGCTCCACGGGCGACGGGGTCCCTGCCCCGGGCATGGCGGCTACGAGATGGGCCCCGCAGGTTCCCGGGTCGGGATCCGGCGTCCGTACGCCTGGGCTTTGTCTCGGCCTCGGGTGGCACCGGGGGCTTCGCATCTGCTGGAATATCGCGTGGGCCCGCGCGGGGTCCTAGTCGCCCTGGGGATGGGGGCCGGTCCCCACTGCTCCCCGGCTCCTCCCGTCTGCCGCGGAGGGGACTGCATGGACCTGGGCGCTGGCTTCTGCCCGGTCCCCCCGCGGCGTGGTTGGTCCCCGCGTGCGGCAGAGGGGGCCCTGCCAGGACTCACTCGTGGGGCGGGGACCGCGTCACCGTGAGTGGGAGACTCCGCCGCCCTCCCTGGCAGTGAGACTGTTTCGCCAGACTCACCGAGGGGACTGCGCGGACCCTCGTACTAGGGGGTCCGTGACTCTGGGTGGGGGCTCTTTTCCGGATCCACACAACGGCTGAGTGTTTTGTCACCTATATAGGTGGCTGCGTGGACCCGCGCGCGTGGGTCCTGGCCGTCCTGCTAGTGGGGCTGTGCGCCGCCCCGTGGCTCGTCTGGGTCGACCCCGCCAGAGACGCGCGTGTAGTGGGGGTCCGTGTGCGGGGGAAGTGGTTGCTGGGGGCACACTGCCCCGGCCCTGTGATTTATCGTCTCACATCCCCGGCGGGAGGAAGCGAGAAGTGCGGGCCTACGGCTGTCGCGCAGCTGCCGCACCGACCTCTGCTGTGGCAGGCGGGTCCCGGGGGGCGAGGGGCTGTCACCGCGCATCCCACCGCAGCGCTTCCTGCTCTGGCCCCGGGCTGGGCTCTGATTGGAGGGAGAAGGGCCCTTCTGCCCAGCGCGTCTTGATTTCTTCCGTTAGTAATGGGAAGAAAAAAAAAAATCTGAAAGGCAGATTGAACTTGGTAGCTCTCAGCGCCTGGAGAGTGGAAGAAACTCTCCCAAGAATTTGGCGGGCTGGAAAGTGCGTTTCAAGCAGGAGCATCCACACCCACGGAATGAGGCCAAGGCAGTTACAGTTAGAGGTCAGATTTGTGAGGGGAGAGCGAGGGTGAGGTCCGTGGGTGGGGAGACTCTGACCTCAGCTTGATGGGAAGACCTGATGCT
>NW_022303853.1:0-3364 GCF_002776525.5 Piliocolobus tephrosceles | reverse complement strand
CTGCCCCTAGTGGGGGATGTCTCCCAGTTAGGCTACTCAGGGGTCAGTGACCCACTTGAGCAGGCAGACTGCCCCTTCTCAGATCTCAACCTCCGTGTTGGGAGATCCCCTGCTCTCTTCAAAGCTGTCAGACAGAGTCGTTCGCGTTTCACAGGCTTCTACTCCTTTAGCTGAGCCCTGTCCCCAGAGGCGCAGTCTACAGAGACAGGCAGGTTTCCTTGAGCTGCTGTGAGCTCCACCCAGTTCCAGCTTCCCAGCGGCTTTAGTTACCTACTTAAGCCTCAGCGATGGCGGGCGCCCCTCCCCCAGCCTCGCTGCTGCCTTGCGGTTAGATTGCCGCAGACTGCTGTGTTAGCAAGGAGGGAGGCTCCGTGGGCGTGGGACCCTCCCGGCCAGGTGTGGGATATAATCTCCGGTGTGCCGGTGTTACAGCGCAGTATTGGGGTGGGAGTTACCCGATTTTCCAGGTGTTGTGTGTCTCAGTTCCCCTGGCTAGGAAAAGGGACTCCCTTCCCCCTCGCGCTTCCCAGGTGAGGCGATGCCTCGCCCTGCTTCAGCTCTCGCTGATCAGACTGCAGCAGCTGACCAGCACCGATTGTCTGGCACTCCCGAGTGAGATGACCCCAGTACCTCAGTTGAAAATGCAGAAATCACCGGTCTTCTGTGTCTCTCGCGCTGGGAGATGGAGACTGAAGCTGTTCCTATTCGGCCATCTTGCTCCGCCCGCCCTTATTTTTCAAATAGATTACGTCCTTGAACAAGGGAAAGACACAAGTCAAAGAATGTTAATGATGATTTTTTAAGAAGAATAAAAGAAAGAAATCCCATAGACATGTTTCAAGAAATTTATATTCCATGCCCACTACTTCTGGACAACAAAGGTTCTCATTTTACTCATTCACTTCATTAGGAACATGGTGTGCTATTTTGCCAATGTTGCCATTTCATCAGTATGAATAATTGATATTTTAAATGACATGTTTATTTATGATGTATAATATTTACAAATTTATAAATAATAGGCATACATGAATTGAGATACAATTACTTTAAAAATGATTTTCCTAAATGTTATCTAATGCATTCTTAATGTATTGCTAGTCAATAATTTTAAGTAAATAGCTTTATAATTTTACTGTATAATGGAAGTTCATATTTCAATTTTATATCAAATTTATATTTACTAATGTAAAGCAATGAGTTATTCAGGAAAAATGATGTGATGTCTCAAATATTTATATAAAATTACTCACAACAAAAATTCTTCCCAAGTACACTTTCAATTTGATTTTGATTAAAGATAGTCTAAAACAAACTAAATTAAAGCACAGTTACGTTAAGATTCGATTAGGTACATTTAAATTGAAATGCTGTGGCTTTCTTGAGTAAAATTAACTCTACTGTTTCTTGCCATAAATTTCAGTATAGTTTATATATCAGATATATTATTCCACAAAGTTGAGTTGAAATAATGCATACACTATTGATATCTAAAAGAATTAAGATGAAAAGATAATTTATTATGAAAAAACTGAAAAAGGAACACAGTCTCATTTCAACTCTATAACTGAAAATGCTTCTTCTGATATATTTAATGAATCATATTTTCTACAGAAAACAACAGATAGAAATGTCAAGCAGGTGAAATTATAAGAGAAATACAAAGGAAAATGAACCAAATTCAATAAAAAAGAGCCAGTGAAGTATAAATAAACTGTGTCATACAACAGGTTTTAATCTCTTTTGCAGAATAAAGTTGTCAGTTGCTACTCTTCACATCATTTTCCCACAAACTTATCGTCTATGATGTCAGCTTGATAGGATTGAAGGATACAAATTATTGATCCTGGGTGTGTCTGTAAGGGTGTTGCTAAAGGAGATTAACATTGAGTCAGTGGGATGGGAAAGGCAGACTTACCCTTAATCTGGGTGAGCACAGTCTAATCAGCTGCTAGCTTGGCTAGTGTAAAAAGCAGGCAGACAAGTGTGAAAAGAGAGACTGGCCTACATCTTTCTCTCGTGCTGGAAGGTTCCTGCCCTTGAACATAGTACTCCAAGTTCTTCAGTTTTGGAACTCAGGCTGGTTCTCCTTGCTCCTCAGCCTACAGAAAGCTTATTGTGGGACCTGGTGATCATGTGGGCTAATACTTAAACTCATATATATATATATACACACACACATACACACACACACACACACACGTGTGTGTGTATTCCATTAGTTCTGTCCCTCTAGAGAACCCAGACTAATACAGAGTTTGGTACCAAGAGTGGTTCTAGAGGAACAGAATATTAAGGATGGAGTTCATCATTGGTTTTGGGATTTCCAGAGTTGGCTGCTTAATATGATTAGACTCAAAAATGCCAAGGACTGTACTGCTAATAGTACAGAGGACACTGGTAGTCTTTTGCATGAACTGTTTGGAGAGTTCTGTAAAATAAATGTATTTGACACTACTGATTGATTGCTCATGAGAGACAAGAAGTTTAGTGACTCTTATGTAGAGAACCAAGGAACCATATGTAGAGAACCAAGGAACATAGTGAAGCTGATTAGTTTCTCCTAAGTTCAGTAGACAAAGCGATGAAAGACAATGATGAACTCAGGGATTCTATCTCCTGGCTTCAGAAGCAGATACTGAGCCTCAAATCTGTTAAGATTGCCCTGAGTGAGAGTCTTATCTCCTGCAGAGAACAAGCTGAAATTCTGTAAAAATAGACACAAGCTTTTATCATGAGAGTGGGTGACCTGCAATGAAAGGTGCCTGCACAGCCTCACCAGGTGTCTACTATTAAAGTGAGAGTATTCATGGGAAAAGTATGGCACCCTGCTGCTTGGAATGAGGATGTGGAAGAAGACTTGGATGAAGCTGAGGATACTGAGTTTGTAAACTCTGATGAACCTTTTTTGCTAGAAGAAACAACTTCCCCACCCCCATTACTTGAACAACCCCTCCCCAACCCATTGTGCCATTAGCCTTTCCATCTTTATCTGAGGAGATAAACCCTGAGCTGCCTGAGGCAACACTGACGGCTTACCCTGAGGCAGTTGCCAGGCAAGATAACTTTGATTTTCCTCAGGAGCTACCCTCAGCATCCCTGTTTACTACTAGACCTATAACTAAAGTCCTGGCGGGCACCGAGAGGTGAGGTTGAGAGCATGACCCATGAGGAGGTGCACTACACTCAAAAAGAACTGTTTGAGTTTTGTGATTTATACAGAAATCTGGAGAACAGGCATGGGAATGGATATTAAGGGTGCAGAATAATGGTAGAAGGGACACAGAGTTGGATCAGGCTGAATTTATTGATTTGGGCCCACTAAGTAGGGACTCTGCATTTAATGTGCAGTTCAAGGAGTTAA
>NW_022303852.1:0-2914 GCF_002776525.5 Piliocolobus tephrosceles | reverse complement strand
TTCAAACTATCCTACAATCCTACCATAACCCAAACAGCATGGTACTGGTACAAAAACAGACACATAGACCAATGAAACAGGTTAGGGAACCCAGAAATAACGCTGCACACTTATAATCCTCTGATCTTTGACAAAGTCAACAAAATCAAGCAATGGGAAAATGACTTCATATTCAATACATGCTGCTGGGATGACTGGCTAGCCAAATATATGCAGAAAATTCAAACTGGACCCCTTTCTTTCACTACATACAAAAATCAACTTAGATAGGTTAAAGACTTAAATGCAAAACTAAAAACTGTAAAAAACCCTAGAGGAAAACTTAGAAAATGCTATTGTGCACATAGGACCCTGACAAATATTTCATGATGAAGTCTCCAAAAGCAATTACAACAAAAACAAAAATTGATAAATGAGACCTAATTAAAGAGCTTCTGCACAGCAAAATATATTATTAAACAGACAACCTACAGAATGGGAAGAAAAAAATCACAAACCATACATCAAACAAAAGTCTGATATCCAGAATCTATTAGAAAGAAATTAACAAACAAAACCAAACAACCCCATTAATGTATGGGCAAAAGGCCATGAACATACACCTCTCAAAGATGACATACATCTTTTATTACATATATGCAGTCAGCTAGCATGTGAAAAAGCATTTCACATCACTCATTACAGAAATGTAAATCAAAATCAAAATGAGATGCCATCTCTTACCAGTCAGAATAGGTATTATTAAAAATTCAAAAAATCCCAGATGCTGGCAAGGCTGTGGACAAAAAAGTGTTTACACTGTTAGTAGGAGTATAAATTAGTTCAACCATTGTGGAAGACAGTGTGGCGATTCCTTATTGCTGTTATGGAGAAAGTCTCAGGGAACTGGATATAAAGGTCAAAGCAGCCACAACATCCCCTTAAGACAAAGCCTAATTCGGAACAAGACTCTAATTCTCTTCACTTCTATAAAAGGTCAGAGGTGAGAAAGCTGAAGAAGAAACTTAGAAGCTAGCAGAGGCTGCTTCATGAGGTGTAAGGAAAGAAGTTATCTCTGTAACATTAAAGTACAAGATGATGAAGTAAGTGCTAATGTAGAGGCTTCAGCAAGTTACACAGAAGATCTAGCTAAGATCATTGATGAAGGTAGCTACACAAAGCAACAGATTTTCAATGCAGACAAAACAGACTTATACTTAAAAATATACCACCTAGGACTAAAAGAGAAGAATTCAATGCTTGGCTTCAAAGCTTCAAGGGATAAGCTGACTCTATAGTTAGGGACTAATGCAGTGGGTGACTTGAAATTGAAGCCAGTGTTCATTTGCTATTCTGAAACTCCTAGGCCCTTTAATACATATGTTAAATCTACTCTGCTATGCTCTTGGAAATGGAACAACAAAGCCTGAATGACAGGGAATCTGTTTATAGCATAGTTTGATTGTTTTAAGCACAATGTTGAGACCTACTGCTCAAAAAATAAGATTCCTTTCAACTAATGTATCTGGTTACCCAAGAAATCTCACGGAGGTGTGCAAAGAGATTAATGTTGATTTCATGCCTATTAACACAACATCCATTCTGGATCCAAAAGTAATTTCAATTTTCAAGTCTTCTTATTTAAGAAATTCATTTCATAAGCCTTTAGCTGCCATAGATGGTGATTTATTTAATGGATCTAGGAAAAGGAAATTGAAAACCTTCTGGAAAGAATTGACCATTGTAGGTGCCATTAAGATCATTCATGATCCATGGGAGGTCAAAAGAGCACAGTTAAAACGACAACAAAGTATTCTGAATGCTACATAAACTTAGTTGATCAAGCAGTGGTAGGGTTGGAGAGAATTGAATCCAATGTTGATAGAAGTTCTACTGTGAGGAAATGCTATCAAACAGAATTGCATGCTATAGAGAAATATTTCATGAAAGGGTCAACTGATGTGACAAAATTACATTTTTTCTTATTTTAAGAAATTGCCACAGCTATCTGAATCTTCAGAAACTATCACCATGATCAACACAGTCAGCAGCCACCAGTATCGATGCAAGACCCTCCACCAGCAAAAACATTATAACTCACTGAAGGCTCAGATTATTATTAGCATTTTTGGCAATAAAGTATTTTTAATTCAGGTATATACATTGCTTTAGTAAAAACACAATGTTATTGTACACTTAATGGACTATGTGCACTAGGAAATCCAAAATGTGTGCAACTTCCTTTATTGTAGGAGTCTGGAACCAAACCTGTAATATATTTGAGGTATGACTGTATTCAAAACTTAAGCAAAAAGAGCAGCATTAAGAAAAGGTTTACAGAAATACAAACTACCATCAAAGAATACTATAAACATTTGTATGCAAATAAACTAGAAGAAATAGATAAATTCCTGGACACATACAACCTCCCAAGTCTAAACCAGGAAGAAGTTGAATCCATGAATATACCAATAACAAGTTCTGAAATTGAGGCACTAATTAATAGCCTACCAACCAAAAAAGTCTGGGACCAGACAGATTCACAGACGAATTCTACCAGACGTACGAAGAAGAGCTGGTACCATTCCTTCTGAAATGATTCTGAACAGTAGAAAAAGAGGGAATCCTCCCTAACTCATTTTAATGAGGCTAGCATCATCCTGATACAAAAGCCTGGCAGAGACAAGACAAAGAAAAGAAAATTTCAGGCCAATATCCCTGAACATCAGTGCAAAAATCCTCAGTAAAATACTGGCAAACCGAATCCAGCAGCACATCAAAAAGCTTAACCACCACAATCAAGTTGGTTTCATACATGGGAGGCTGGTTCAACATATGCGAATCAATAAATGTACTCTGTCACATAAACTGAACTAATGACAAAAAACATATGATTATCTCAATAGACGCAGAAAAGGCCTTTTACAAAACTCAG
>NW_022303851.1:0-4474 GCF_002776525.5 Piliocolobus tephrosceles | reverse complement strand
CTGCCCCTAGTGGGGGATGTCTCCCAGTTAGGCTACTCAGGGGTCAGTGACCCACTTGAGCAGGCAGACTGCCCCTTCTCAGATCTCAACCTCCGTGTTGGGAGATCTCCTGCTCTCTTCAAAGCTGTCAGATAGAGTCGTTCGCGTTTCACAGGCTTCTACTCCTTTAGCTGAGCCCTGTCCCCAGAGGCGCAGTCTACAGAGACAGGCGGGTTTCCTTGAGCTGCTGTGAGCTCCACCCAGTTCCAGCTTCCCAGCGGCTTTAGTTACCTACTTAAGCCTCAGCGATGGCGGGCGCCCCTCCCCCAGCCTCGCTGCTGCCTTGCGGTTAGATTGCCGCAGACTGCTGTGTTAGCAAGGAGAGAGGCTCCGTGGGCGTGGGACCCTCCCGGTCAGGTGTGGGATACAATCTCCGGTGTGCCGGTGTTACAGCGCAGTATTGGGGTGGGAGTTACCCGATTTTCCAGGTGTTGTGTGTCTCAGTTCCCCTGGCTAGGAAAAGGGACTCCCTTCCCCCTCGCGCTTCCCAGGTGAGGCGATGCCTCGCCCTGCTTCAGCTCTCGCTGGTCGGGCTGTAGCAGCTGACCAGCACCGATTGTCCGGCACTCCCTAGTGAGATGACCCCAGTACCTCAGTTGAAAATGCAGAAATCGCCGGTCTTCTGTGTCGCTCGCGCTGGGAGTTGGAGACTGAAGCTGCTCCTATTCGGCCATCTTGCTCCGCCCTCTTGAATTTTTTTTTTAACCAAAAGTATTAGTTCCTAAATGAAATTAATAAGCCTTAACCAAGATTATGGCTTAGCCAAGCATCTATGAGGCATCTCCAAAGAGGTGAAGGAGCACCTCAAAAACTCAAAAATCACACAAATATCAAAACAAATAATGCTGGTTCCTTCATCCAAAATTAAATCCAGGGTGCAGCAGTAAAAGCATAAAGTTTTTAACTATTCGATGACAAGGTAAAGTGGATTTTATTGTTATTTGCTCAGAGGTTCTAAGGCAAGCAGTTTGAGCTTAAAAAAAAAATTAACTTTGTTTTAAGTCAGACTTTTGGTCTGTAATTTAGTCACAAGAAATTTTAAGGCTGGCCATAACACTATTAGGTAGGTGCCTTTCTTTGAAATTCAATCCTCTGATCAACCGTTTGGAATAAGAGTGCTCTAAAATATTTTTTAACTTAGAAGTCCCAATTTAAAGAATCCATCTTCTGGCAATGGACAATTAGAATTTCCAGTGATGTATTGATTCTAAGTGACACGATGCAATAGCCTCTTCAGTAAAAAACCAACCCCAATGATCTTTTCCCCCACCCCAACAAAATAAAATATGTACTCTCAGGAATGGGCTTAGGAAAGCAAAACACTCGTGTTGCCACAGCCCTACCCAAGCAAAAAGACTTGGGATGACAAAAGTCCAAGATGGATGGGATTTCTTATGACAAGCCCTCCTGGGAGCTTAACACATTTGGAAAACAAAAGAAAAAATAAAAAACCCTCAGGTTCTCAACCATGTTAAGGCTGGTCAACTAATATGACTCAAAAATGATTCCTCCCCCTGATGGTGGAGACCAAGAGTGAGTGCTCTGACTCCGTCACAAATCAAGTCCTCAAGGATATATGACAAGATGCGAGAAAACTTTATTCAGTACCTCCATTTATGAACAACACTGAAGGAAAGAGGTAAAGGAAAAGACTATTTCTGGGAGGAAATGGATTAAGAAATCAAAATATTCATACCCCAACATCACTAAAAAGTACACCAGAATTACTACACCAAGACTAGTAGAACACAAATCTCCCACTGATCAAAATTTGGTGGAGGAAACATTACCATCCTATTGGAAAGAATGCACAGAGAGAAGCCAGGAAACTCGAGACTAATACATTTTTATCCTTTAACTGGTTGATTGTTTTTCTGCATTTCTGCATGTCCAAAACAAGGTTATGGCAGTAAATCAGGTTTTAGTGGTAATACAGGTCATGGGAGAAAGAAAGGAAGTTCAGTTAGCAAAGCTGGTCTTGTGTCAGTGAAACCTTGCATGTAGCAACCCTCAGAGGAAACTCAGCGCTACATTTTTTTTATCTTTAAGGTATCTGATGCAGTCCATTTTTCCCAGATCCAGATAAGGGAAGACATGCCTGCATTACTAATGATTCTCTATGATGTAGATTGTTTCCACAAAATGCAATTGTGCACAGCCACTTCTATTTGCTGGCCCTCTGACAGACACATCAAAATTTGTCAAAGAAATATATCGTGGGTTAAAAATATTCTTATTTTCTTCAACAAACAGGTGTTTCTAGAGGTGGAATTGGATGTTCTGCAGTTATAGAACTTTAGCCAATTTAAAAGCCTGCTTCACCACAATTTAGAACTCCTGTTAGATTTGGATTTGACCAAGTGAAAGGGTTTTGGACATTAGACAGGGTGAAGAGTTGGTCAAATCCAAAGGAAGAATGATAAAAACCAAAACCACAAATAGCGATTGCACTATTTACATACTGTTGAACATTCTAAGCATAAGGAGAGGTTAGAATGAAGTAATAACAAGCTTTACCCTGCAGCTACCAAATTCTAGAACAAAAGCCCAAACCAGCTCCTTAGTTGAGCAGGGACCAAGCTGTAGTCTGCTCTCCATTGTCACAGGAGCAGGAAACTCATGTTCCTTTTAGGAAGTGAGCAAGACTCCATGAGAAGAGGAGTTCCATGAAAAAAACAAAACTCAGATCTCAAACAATAAAAATCTGAGAAAGCAGGGACTTCAAGAGCAAGAAGGATCCAATTCTCAGAAAGTCACATGATTGGTTAGAACTAAAGCTCTATAGTAGGTACTCAGCAAGAAAAAAAAAAAAGAAGCACTGTAGGTCAAAAGTTCTAAACTCCATTAAGGGGACCCCTTCATGGTTGGCAAAATGTTAACCAAATGGAGTGCCTGATTCAAGTTTCTGAATCAATTGAGGTTTATTGGACCAGAGCTTGAGGGCAAACTCTGGAAAAATACAAATTGTAGAAACCTCTGTTGCTTGTTATGTCTTTGAGGTTTTCAGGAGGTCTGTCATTTATACATCATCTTAAAGGAGGGAAGGCAGGTAGGAAGAGACAAGTAGGGGGAAGAATATTTGGTCTCATCTTGTCTTTATTCTGCACATAGAAAGAAAAAGCATTAGCAGTGTAAAATCTAACAGACTTTAGTTTTAGAAGCTAGACTTAGATTGCACACCTCAAGCTACAATTGATGTGACCTTGTTTTATGAGAGAATGTACATCTGAAGATGAAGATGAAAATGAAGAGGAAAAAACCTGCTATGCCCTGGGGACCTTTATGTTTACACCTCATATAATGCTCACAATGACCCTTTAATCAGTTACTATTATCCCTCTATCCAAAAACATTAGTGAAATTGTCCCTTATCTCAGAGCCCATTAAAGGTGGAACCACTACTCAGACTCACATTTCTGAATCTGAAACTCATGCTTCCAGCAAAAAAAAACTATCAACCGAGGGAACAGACAACCTAAGAAATGAGAGAAAATACTTAGAAACTATGCATTGGACAAAGGTCTGATATCCAGCGTCTATACAAAACGTAAATAAATTTACAAGAAAATAAACCATTAAAAAGTGGGCAAAGGACATGGAGAGACATGTTTCAAAAGAAGTTATACATGTGGCCTACAGCACGTGAAAAAGGTCAATATCACTTACTAGAGAAATATAAATCGAAACCACAACAAGACACCATCACACACCAGTCAGAATGGCTATTATCAAAAAATAAAAAGATAACATGCTGGCAAAGTTGCAGAGAAAAGGGAATGCTTATATACTGTTGGTGGCAGTATCAATTAGTTCAACCATTGTGGAAAGCAGTGTGACAATTCCTCAAAGAGCTAAAAATAGAACTACCATTTGACCCAGCAATCTCCTTACAGGTTATATACCCAGAGGAATATAAATCATTCTACTGTAAAGACACATGCACACGAATTTTCATTGCAGCACTATTTGCTATAGAAAAGACATGGAATCAACCTAAATGCCAGTCAATGGAACCTGGATTTTTAAAAATGTGGTACATATACACCATGGAATACTATTCATCCATGAAAAAAAAAAGAATGAGATCTTGTCTACTGCAGGAACAGAAATGGAACTAGAGAATAATATACTTAGCAAACTAATGCAGGAACCAGAAAATGAAATATTGCACGTATAAGTGGGCACTAAATAGAGAGAATACATGGATGCAACGGGAGCAGCACACACCAGGACCTACTTGAGGGTGGAGGGTTGGAGGCAAAAGAAGAGAAGAAAAAATAATTATTGAGTATTAGACTTACTACCTAATTGATGATATAATCTGTACAACAAACCCCCGTGACACGGGTTTACCTACATATCAGACCTACACATGTACCCCTGAAACCAAAACAAGCATTTTTTTAAAAACCACAATGAATTTCAAACATCAACA
>NW_022303849.1:0-3420 GCF_002776525.5 Piliocolobus tephrosceles | reverse complement strand
TTTGCCAACACAGTTTGCTTGTAATCTGAAACGGGATACATCTTAGCGCAATGAAGCTTACGGTGTCCAAAGAAATATCTTCATCTAAAATCTCGAAGGAAGCTTTCTTAAAAACTTCTCTCTGTTTTTTGAATTCATCTCACAGAGTTACAGTTACATTTCAAGGAGCAGTCGGTTATCACTGTCTTTGAGGAAACTGAGCAGGTTTAGCTTGGGACGCTTTGAGGCCTACTGTGATAAAAGCAATATCCTCCATTAAAAACATGAAAGAAGCTTTGTGAGAAACTTCTTTGTGATATATGAATTCACCTCACAGAGTTGCAACTTAGTCTTAATGCAGCACTTTGCTGAGAGTGTTTTCCTGGTATCCAGAAAGAGATATTTTGGAGAGCCTTGATGCCTTTGCTGAAAAAGAGATATCCTCACATAATAGCTAGAAAGAAGCTGTCTGAGAGATTGCTTTCTGATGTGTGAATTCCTCACTGAGAGTTTCACCTTTCCCTTCTGCTAGCAGTTTGCTAACACTGTTTTGCTGGATTCTGGAAAGGGTTATTTGGGAGCTCATTGTGGCCTAGGGTGAAAAGGGAAATATGCTCAGACAGAAACTGGAAGGAAGACTTCTGCGAAACTCCATTGCCATGTGTGAGTGCAGCTCACAGAGTTACACTTGTCTCTTCAGTCATCAGTTTCCCAACACAGTTTGCTTGTAATCTGAAACGGGATACATCTTAGCGCAATGAAGCTTACGGTGTTCAAAGAAATATCCTCATCTAAACTCTCGAAAGAAGCTTTCTGAGAAACTTCTCTGTGATGTGTGAATTCATCTCACAGAGTTACAGTTACATTTCAAGGAGCAGTCGGTTATCACTGTCTTTGAGGAAACTGAGCAGGTCTAGTTTCGGTCGTATTGAGGCCTATGCTGATAAAGGAAATATCCTCCATTAAAAACATGAAAGAAGCTTTTTGAGAAACTTCTTTGTGATATATGAATTCATCTCAGAGAGTTACAACTTAGTCTTAATGCAGCAGTTTCCTGAGAGTGTTTTCCTGGTATCTAGAAAGTGATATTTGCGAGAGCCTTGAGGCCTTTGGTCAAAAAGAGATATCCTCACATAATAGCTAGAAAGAAGCTGTCTGAGAGATTGCTTTCTGATGTGTGAATTCCGCACACGGAGTTTTACCTTTCCCTTGTGCTAGCAGTTGGTTAACACTGTTTTGCTGGATACTGGAAAGCGTTATTTGGAAGCTCATTGTGGCCTATGGTGAAAAGGGAAATATGCTCAGACAGAAACTGGAAGGAAGACTTCTGCGAAACTCCATTGCCATGTGTGAGAGCAACACACAGACTTACACTTGTCTCTTCAGTCATCAGTTTGCCAACACAGTTTGATTGTAATCTGAAGCGGGATACATCTTAGCGCAATGAAGCTTATGGTGTCCAAAGAAATATGCTCCCATAAAATCTAGAAAGAAGCTTTCTTAGACACTTCTCTGTGATGTGTGAATTCATCTCACAGAGTTACAGTTACATTTCAAGGAGCAGTCGGTTATCACTGTCTTTGAGGAAACTGAGCAGGGCTAGTTTGGGTCGCTTTGAGGCCCACGCTGATAAAGAAAAAATCCTCCATTAGAAACATGAAAGAAGCTGTGTGATAAACTTCCTTGTGATATGTGAATTCATCTCACAGAGTTACAACTTACTTCTCATGCAGCAGTTTGCTGAGAGTGTTTTCCTGCTATCTGGAAAGTGATATTTGGGAGCGCATTCAGGCCTATGGTGAGAAAGAAAATATCCTCACATAATAGCTAGAAAGAAGCGTTCTGAGAGATTGCTTTCTCTTTTGTTACTTCATCTCACAGAGTTACCCTACTATATCCTGCAACCTTTTGCTAACACTGTCTTTGTGGATTCGGAGCACTGATATTTCCAATAGGTTTGTTAGAGTCCAAGGACACAGGAACTATCTTCCGAGAAAAACTGGAATGAAGCTTTCTGAGAAACTGCCTTGTGATGCGTGAATTCATTTCACAGTGTTACACCACTCTTTCATGGAGGAGTTTGCTAGCACTGATTTTCTGCAATCTGTGACATGACATCCTGGATATCGTGGCATCCCATGCTGAATAAGGAGATATTCTCAGAACAATCTGCAGAGAAGCCTTCTCAGAAACTTCTTAGTTGTGGGTGAATTCTGATCACAGAGTTTCCTCATGGTTTTCATTGAGAAGCTGGCTAAGAACGTTTTCGCAGAATCTGCAAAAGGACAGACGGTGGCGCTCCGAGACCACAAATAAACTCAGCTCCCAAAGAAAGCCGCTTTCTGAGAACGGCCTTGTGCTGATGAATTCAACTCACTGTGTTCCAGTTGTATTTTGTGGAGCCGTTTCCTTGTCCCGTTTTGGTGAAATCTGAGAACTGATATTTCGGATCCCTTGGAAGACTAGAGGGCCAAAGGAAATCTCCGCCGATACCAATGAGAAAGAAGCTTTCTGAGAAACTGCTTCGTGACTTGTGTATTCATCTCACAGAGTTCCACCTTTCTCCTCATGAAGCCGTTTGCTAAGACAGTTCTCGTGGGGTGTGCAAAGTGATATTTGGGAGCCCAGTGAAGGCTACGGTGAAAAAGGAAATATCCTCACATAAGAGCTAGAAAGAAGCTGTCTGAGAGATTGCTTTCTGATGTGTGAATTCCTCACACAGAGTTTCACCTTTCCCTTCTGCTGGCAGTTTGCTAACACTGTTTTGCTGCATTCTGGAAAGGGTTACTTGGGAGCTCATTGTGGCCTAGGGTGAAAAGGGAAATATGCTCAGACAGAAACTGGAAGGAAGACTTCTGCGAAACTCCATTGCCATGTGTGAGTGCAACTCACAGAGTTACACTTGTTTCTTCAGTCATCAGTTTGCCAACACAGTTTGCTTGTAATCTGAAACGGGATACATCTTCGCGCAATGAAGCTTACGGAGTCCAAAGAAGTATCCTCATCTAAAATCTCGAAAGAAGCTTTTTTTTTTTTTTTGAGACGGAGTCTCGCTCTGTCGCCCGGGCTGGAGTGCAGTGGCCGGATCTCAGCTCACTGAAAGCTCCGCCTCCCGGGTTCACGCCATTCTCCTGCCTCAGCCTCCTGAGTTGCTGGGACCACAGGCGCCGCCACGACGCCCGGCTAGTTTATTGTAGTTTTTAGTAGAGACGGGGTTTCACCGTGTTAGCCAGAATGGTCTCGATCTCCTGACCTCGTGATCCGCCCGTCTGGGCTCCCAAAGAGCCGGGATTACAGGCTTGAGCCACCGCCCCCGGCCGAAAGAAGCTTTCTTAGAAACTTCAGAGTGATGTGTGAATTCATCTGACAGAGTTACAGTTACATTTCAAGCAGCAGTCGGTTATCACTGTCTTTGAGGAAACTGAGCAGGTCTAGTTTCGG
>NW_022303848.1:0-2047 GCF_002776525.5 Piliocolobus tephrosceles | reverse complement strand
TCAACTTAATTAGTCTTGCTAGTGGTCTATCAATTATGTTGATCTTTACAAAAAACCAACTCCTGGATTCATTGATTTTTTGGAGGGTTTTTTGTGTCTCTATCTCCTTCAGTTCTGCTCTGATCTTAATTATTTCTTGCCTTCTGCTAGCTTTTGAATGTGTTTGCTCTTGCTTCTCTAGTTCTTTTAACTGTGATGTTAGAGGGTCAATTTCAGATCTTTCCAGCTTTCTCTTGTGAGCATTTAGTGCTATAAATTTCCCTCTACACACTGCTTTAAATGTGTCCCAGAGATTCTGGTATGTTGTATCTTTCTTCTCATTGGTTTCAAAGAACATCTTTATTTCTGCCTTCATTTTGTTATGTACCCAGTAGTCATTCAGGAGCAGGTTGTTCAGTTTCCATGTAGTTGAGCGGTTTTGATTGAGTTTCTTAGTCCTGAGTTCTAGTTTGATTGCACTGTGGTTTGTGAAACAGTTTGTTATAATTTCTGTTCTTTTCCATTTGCTGAGGAGTACTTTACTTCCAATTATGTGGTCAGTTTTGGAATAAGTGCAATGTGGTGCTGAGAAGAATGTATATCCTGTTGATTTGGGGTGGAGAGTTCTGTAGATGTCTATTAGGTCTGCTTGGTGCAGAGCTGAGTTCAATTCCTGGATATCCTTGTTAACTTTCTGTCTCGTTGATCTGTCTAATGTTGACAGTGGAGTGTTGAAGTCTCCCATTATTATTGTATGGGAGTCTAAGTCTCTTTGTAAGTCTCTAAGGACTTGCTTTATGAATCTGGGTGCTCCTGTATTAGGTGCATATATATTTAGGATAGTTAGCTCTTCCTGTTGGATTGATCCCTTTACCATTATGTAATGGCCTTCTTTGTCTCTTTTGATCTTTGATGGTTTAAAGTCTGTTTTATCAGAGACTAGGATTGCAACCCCTGCTTTTTTTTGTTCTCCATTTGCTTGGTAGATCTTCCTCCATCCTTTTATTTTGAGCCTATGTATGTCTCTGCATGTGAGATGGGTCTCCTGAAGACAGCAGACTGATGGGTCTTGACTCTTTATCCAGTTTGCCAGTCTGTGTCTTTTAATTGGAGCATTTAGTCCATTTACATTTAAGGTTAATATTGTTATGTGTGATCTTGATCCTGCCATTATGATATTAACTGGTTATTTTGCTCATTAGTTGATGCAGTTTCTTCCTAGGCTCGATGGTCTTTACATTTTGGCATGTTTTTGCAGTGGCTGGTACCGGTTGTTCCTTTCCATGTTTAGGGCTTCCTTCAGGGTCTCTTGTAAGGCAGGCCTGGTGGTGACAAAATCTCTAAGCATTTGCTTATCTGTAAAGAATTTTATTTCTCCTTCACTTATGAAACTTAGTTTGGCTGGATATGAAATTCTGGGTTTAAAATTCTTTTCTTTAAGAACGTTGAATATTGGCCCCCACTCTCTTCTGGCTTGTAGAGTTTCTGCCGAGAGATCTGCTGTCAGTCTGATGGGCTTCCCTTTGTGGGTAACCCGACCTTTCTCTCTGGCTGCCCTTAAGATTTTTTCCTTCATTTCAACTTTGGTGAATCTGGCAATTATGTGTCTTGGAGTTGCTCTTCTGGAGGAGTATCTTTGTGGCGTTCTCTGTATTTCCTGAATTTGAATGTTGGCCTGGCCTGCTAGGTTGGGGAAGTTCTCCTGGATGATATCCTGTAGAGTGTTTTCCAATTTGGTTCCATTTTCCCCCTCACTTTCAGGCACCCCAATCAGACGTAGATTTGGTCTTTTGACATAATCCCATACTTCTTGCAGGCTTTGTTCATTTCTTTTTCTTCTTTTTTCTTTTGGTTTCTCTTCTCGCTTCATTTCATTCATTTGATCCTCCATCGCTGATACTCTTTCTTCCAGTTGATCGAGTCGGTTACTGAAGCTTGTGCATTTGTCACGTATTTCTCGTGTCATGGTTTTCATCTCTGTCATTTCGTTTATGACCTTCTCTGCATTAATTAGTCTAGCTGTCAATTCTTCCACTTTTTTTTCAAGATTTTTAGTTTCTTTGCGCTG
>NW_022303847.1:2018-4158 GCF_002776525.5 Piliocolobus tephrosceles | reverse complement strand
TGTACAGTGGGATCTAATTGTTTGGATAGATATGCCACAGGACGGTATGTGGTGCCTACAGGTTGGGCTAAAAGGCCAATAGCAACTTTTTGTCTTTCATCTGTGAAAAGCTGGAAGGGGCGTTGCAAGTCTGGGAGTGAGAGAGTAGGATGTGAGAGAAGGCAGTTTTTTAGGTGACTGAAATGTTTATAGATTAACTTTGGGTTAGACAAAGGTCCTTGGGGAGTCTCCTTGACAGCTGCATATAGAGGTTTAGCCAAGATTCCAAAATTAGGAATCCAGTGTCTGAAAAACCCTGCTAGGCCTAGGAAGGATTGGATTTCTTTAGCATCTTGGGGAGGAGAAAGATTTTGTATTAGAGTTAAATGGTCTGTGGTGAGCGAGCGCGTTGTGGGAGTGATTTCAATGCCTAAATATATGACACATTGTTGTGAGAGTTGAGCTTTGTATTTGGATACTCGGTAACCTTTGGATCCTAGATGATTAAGGAGGATTGCAGGGTCCAAAAGAGAGTCCTGTCTCGTGGGACTACAGAGTAAAAGGTCATCTACATATTGGAGAATTTTACTATTTGTAAGAGGACAGGAGGCCAAGTCTTTTGCAAGGGCTTGCCCAAAGAAATGGGGGCTATCTCGGAACCCTTGGGGAAGCACTGTCCATGTCAATTGGGTGGAGGCATGGGTGTCTGGGTATTCCCATGTAAAGGCAAAGAGAAACTGACAATCTGGGTGTTAAGGGAATAGAGAAAAACGCATCTTTCAGATCTAGCACAGTAAAGTGTGTTGTGTTAGATGGGATAAGAGACAGAAGGGTACAGGGGTTGGGAACTACTGGATGGGTAGGGCAAACAGCCTCATTGATAAGACAAAGATCTTGCACTAACCGAAAAGTCCCATCTGCCTTCTTTACAGGTAGGATTGGGGTGTTACAGGGGGAATGAGTGGGGATGAGGATGTGTTGGCTGAGTAACCTAGTAATGATTGGTTTTAGTCCTCATAAGTGTTGTGGAGAGAGACAGAACTGTGGGCGGGTTGGAAACTGAGATGGGTTTTTAAGTTTTATGAGTATTGGTGAATGATGGTCCGCCACGACAGGAGTGGAGGTGTCCCACACTTCGAGGTCTATAGGAATGGGGAAATTAGGGAAAGGGTTAGTAGGGTTGTTGGAGTCATTTGAGTTAGTTAATACTAGAAGTAGATGGCAGGCGGGGTGGGGGGAGCTAGTAGGAAGGGAGATACAGGCTTTCAGTTGACTTAGGATATCTCGGCCTAGTAGAGGAGTGGGGCATGAGGGGATGATGAGGAACGAGTGTGCAAAATAGTTATTGGCCAGGCAGCAATTAAGAGGTGGTGTTCTAAGAGGACTAGACAGAGTGCCTCCAACTCCTATAACTGAAACGTGAGATGGGTGACTAGGTCCACTAAATGATGGCAAAACAGAGTAGGCAGCCTCCATATCCACAAGAAAAGAAACTGGCTTACCCGCTACCTGAAGAGTTACCCGAGGCTCGGCAAGGGTGATGGGGGTCCCCGAGTCCAGGCGCCTTCAGTCGTCGTCTAGGTGTAAGAGCTGGAAGGAGCTCCCAGGGTCCTGAGAAGGGACATCACGTTGAGACGCTATGCCCGTTTTCAGGGTGGGGCAATCTGACTTCCAATGCCCTTCTTCTTGGCAAGCCGGGCAGGGTGTGGATGGCGGGCGAGGATTGGGACAATGACTTGCCCAATGTCCGCGTTTGCCACACTTAAAACACGGTTTTGTTGGACCTGTAGGTTGGGCCTGTGGGCATTTGTCAGCCCAATGACCTGGGTTGCCGCACTTATAACAGGCCCCCTTTGTTGCCTTAGTAGGCTTACCTCCTGGCCTGGGATTGAGATAAGGTTGCAGGGCTGCCACTAGTGCTTGGGCATTGAGGGCTGCCTTCTGTTTGGCCCTATTTTGTCTCTGGGCCTCAGCTGTCTCTTCTCGCGAATTAAAAACTTTAAAAGCTAGCTTGACTAAATCTTGGATGGGGGTCTGAGGACCATCTTCGGCTTTTTGGAGTTTTTTCCTGATATCTGGGACCGATTGTGAAATAAAATAAGATGCCAAGATAATGGCCCCGGCTGGGGAGGCTGGGTCTAATCGGGTATACTGGGTTAAA
>NW_022303847.1:0-2008 GCF_002776525.5 Piliocolobus tephrosceles | reverse complement strand
TGGTATAAACCGTAGGGTTGGCAGAGAAGTCTCCTAAGCGTTTTTCAATCGTGGAAAGATCTGCTAGTGAGAAAGGGACATGGACCCTGACTATACCTTCTGCACCGGCCACCTCCCGCAGGGGGGCCAGAACCATAGGGGGCTGAGGGGTAGGAGTGGGGGTAAGAGCAGGGCCTGAACAATCTTTGGAACGGGTGTGAGAGGATATGGGTGAATCAAGGTGGCAAGAGGGAGGTGCTGAGGGGGCGGGGGAAGGGGCGGCAGGTGGAGCCAAGATAGAGGCGGAATTGGAAGGCGGCAGAGTGTAGGGTGGAAGGGGAGGGGAGGCGGCTGCTGGAGGTCTGAAATGGGAGTTTCCGAGATCCTTGGACAGGTAGGACAGGAAGGATGACTCCTCTTTGTCCGACCCCACGGGGACCCGAGCCCTGGCCAACATGACTTGGGCCAAGGAGCACTGGCTACATAAATCTGGTCGAGAGCGTAAATCCCAAAATCCTTGTATATAATTTATTTCACACCACTTGCCTAGGCGCTGGCAAAAATTGCCGAGGTCGATTAAAATATTACGATCTAGGGTGCCTTCAGGTGGCCATTGGGACTGATTGTCTAGTTTATATTGCGGCCACGCCACAGTGGAGAGGAAAATTAGTCGCTTTCGCTTTAGATCCTGCTCTAATTGTAGGGTTTTTAGGTTGCCTAATAAACACCCTAAAGGGGTGTCTCGTGGAATTTTGGACTGGGGATTACCCATTGCCTTTCTTTGGCTAATGGAAACCGGGCTCTAGCTGACTCCAAAGCGTCCTTTGGAATCACTAGAGACCTGCGGCTTGTGGAGCCGTAAGTGGATGGAGAGACTTCTGAGCAGACGTCTCTGTCTCAGAAGACTTCCTATGGGTCACCTGGTGACCTTAAGGGTGGCCTCGGGCCTGCGCAGGACTTCTTGGCCAAGGAGTGGGAAAGAAAGACAAAGGGCACTTACCCCAGGAGATTATGGAGAAATGGATTGGTAGAAAGCGATTATTTGGGTCCTGGTCCATCCGCCGCGTGGAAGGAGGAGGCTCCTCGAACCTTGGGGGACCCTGAGGAGGGGTCTCCTCACGGGTTTGGGCACCACCTGATTTATTTAATTTCTTTTAGTCAGGAAAGAGGCGCTGGAGGCAAGTGGTAGGAAAGAAAGAACTTTATTGACCAACGGGTCAGGGCTCTTGGGCGAGGTTCACCGGTCCTCTAAGGGGGTCCAGGGAAGTCCCGCCGGCGCTCTCGGGCGAGGTTCCTTGGTCCAGAGGCAATAGGGCCAAAGAAGTTCGCGCTGGCGCCTGCCGGCGGCGACTTTTATGTCCTGGGCTTGGAAATGGGAGGGCAGTGGGTGGGATAAGGGCGTGCCACGGGTGTCTCCGTGGTAAGTTTCCGTTTCCTCAAATTGAGGTCACATAGCGCCTGCTCAGTTGGTCTGCTTTTTTCCCTGGCGTGGGCTGCATTTTCCTGCGCGCGGTTAAATTGGATGATGAAGAACCCAGAAGTAGTAAGGGCTGCATCTTTTCTGTTCACCTTCCTCCATCTTCTCCTTTCCCCCTTCACCCAGACAGTCCAACCTCTTATTGATTATAAGAATTTGGGGTGTTGTTGTCTGTCTGGCTGCTTCCTGCTGTTAAGGGGCGTAGTTAGGGTCTGAGGTTGGCAGTTGGGTGTAGGGATGCAGGAGCATTTGACTGAAGGTGACTCAGGTGATTTCTTGGATCCTGGCTTGGAGAAATTTTATTAGAATAGGAGCAAGACATAACATAAGATAGAGGATTAGTATGGGGATTAGGAATGGAAGCATCTGCTGTACTACAGGTAGCAGCCATACTGGTGGTCCGGGGGTTAAGGGGGCGTTAAATTTCTGGAGCTCCTTTTTGATTTTGTTTAACGTTTGGACATTGGTGTCAACTAGACCTGATTCATTTATGTAGTAGCAACACTCCTCCCCTAGGAAGAGGCATGTTCCTCCTTTTTCAGCTGTAAGAAG
>NW_022303846.1:0-1248 GCF_002776525.5 Piliocolobus tephrosceles | reverse complement strand
CAGGGTGGGCGGTGTGGGTGTTGGGCCAAGTACTTCCCTATCACAAGCTGGTTGTAGTTCAGACCAAGCAGTGCAAGGCACGTCCACTGAGGGCCAGGCACAGTGGTACCCCAGAGGGTGGTCCCACTCTTGGCCTGGCTTGTGCCTCCCGTGGGGAAGCAAAGCCACCAGCCCAGGGTGGGATGTGGTCAGACCTGGAGGCTGAATGCTGTGGGTCAGCAGCCCTTCCCAACCCTGACCCTTCCTCCTCCACCTAGCAGTGATTCAGGCCCACTGAGGAGCACTGCTGGTGTGCCTGCTGCTGAAGCACCTGCATGCTTTCGGAAACAGCCTGAAGCCAGAGCAGACCTCACCCACTCCCATGCCACCAGGTCCCTGGAGGAGTTCAAAGGGTAGGTGGCCCTTGTGGCTTCCCACCACTGCTGTCTCCCCTGCTCTCCCCTCCTCAACCATCACCCCAGGGCACAGGGAACAGGGTAAGTCCCCTCCTGCTCACACAGCACTTGAGGCCTCTGGAGGGCTAGGCAGGTGCCTTATCACCCCGACCAGTGGGCTCCCAGAACCTCTCTCTCCGGACTGGCCAGAGGCCCCATCATGCTGCCATCTCTACTTCCTACCCCTATCAGAAGAGCTGGTGTGGCCGACTCCAGGCCCACCAAAGTGGGCTGTTTGTGTACGACTGAGATGAGGAGCACGTGGGAGCTGCACTGGCTCAGCTGCCTGTGTGCTGTGTCTCCTTGGGATGTTCACTGGCCTCTCTGAACCTTGGTTTCTGCCTCTGAGAAACGGGGGCTGAAGCCAACTCTGACCTCCTGGAGATCCCCAGTGCTCTCCCCTGGCAGAGCTGACCCTCGTTGATGGGAGCCCTGGGCTCATCTGTGAGCAGGGCCTCCTTACCGGACAAGCAGTAGGTCACCCTATTTCCTGCAAGGCCCCTGTCCCAAGGTTTGTCCAGCAGAAACTTGACCTTTTCGTGCAGCATTGCTTTGCCACTGGCCCCTGCACACATTGTTCAGAACTGTGAGTGTTGCCCCGTCACACACGTGTCTGTGTTCTCTGCGTATCCTAATGAGAGAGGTCCCCTGTGGCAAATGAGAATAACAAGCATAGAGGAGGTGAAGAGGGGGCTGTTGGAGGGCCACATGGTTGTTTTAGTTTCCAAAGCAAACCCTCAGGTACAGGAAAGCCCTGCCCTGTCCCACCTTTCTGGTGCCAGGCAGGTTCCTACCCTTACCTGTCCAGGGAGCA
>NW_022303845.1:296-2416 GCF_002776525.5 Piliocolobus tephrosceles | reverse complement strand
TATGAAATGCCCTCTAGGTTTTTTTCCTCTTTTTTCTTTTTTTTTTTACTATTGGCATTTGACTTCTTTTATATGTAAATATCTGAAGTCTTCTTGAATTTTCCCCCTGTAAATGGACGTTTCTTCTTTTACCACATTGCCAGGCTGTGACAAAGATAGCTGAAAATGTAGAAGCGGGTGCAGAGGTGTGTAACTACCAGACACTGCACAGTTTGGAGGGCTGGGAAGAAGACAGAAAGATGAGGGAAAGTTTGGACTATTGTAGACACATGTTAAATAGTTATAATTAAAACAGTGAGCATAGAGACTTGCTAAATAGTTGCAATTCAAAGGGTGACTGAAGGATGGACAAGTGAAGGCCAGGCTTAGAAGGTCTCAGATGAAAATGAGCAACTTACTGGGAACAGGACCTAATGTTACTTTTGTTTTGCCTTAGCAAAGAACTTGGCGGGATGGTGCCCCTGCTCTGGAGACCTGTGAAACTTTGAACTTGAGGGTGATGATTTAGGGTATGTCTGGTGAAATGAAGTTTGAGGCAGCAAAGTTAAAGACGTGTTGTCTGTATCACACAGCCTGTGGTTTTCTGTGTGAATGAATAAACACCCTCAAATTGAAACTTATATTTAAATGAGAAGCAGAGTTTTAAAGTTTGGAAAATTTGCAGCCTGGCCAAGTGATCAAAAAGAAAAGCTGATTTTCAGTGGGAAAATTCAAGAAGGCTTCAGAAATTTGCATAAAATGGAACCCAGTGCTGACAGCTAAGGCAATGTTCAAAAGGCCTTGAAGACATTTCAGAGACCTTTGCAGCAGAGCTTGCTGTCACAGGCCCTGAGTTCTAGGACTGAAGAATGGTTTCCTGGGTCAGTCCCATGGTCACGTGGTTGTGTCCATCCTCAGGACACTGCTGCCTGCATCCCTGCAGCTTCAGCTCCAGCCATGGCTGAAAGATGCACAGGTACAGCTTGGGTCACTGCTCATGGGTGCGGGCTCCAAGCCTTGACGGCTTCCACATAGTGTTAAGCCAGCAGGTGCACAGAGCACAAGACTAGAGACCTGGGAGGCTTCTAATAGACTCCAGAGTATGTACGGAAAAACTTGGGTGTCCAGGCAGAAGATTTACCAAGAGGCAGAGCCTCATGGGAAACCTTTACTAGGATGGTAGAGAAGGAACATATAGGGTTGGAGCCCCCACAACCCCACTTCCCAACACTAACATCAATGAAAACATTCCTACCCTATTAAACCCAATCAAACGCCTCATAACCGGCAGCCTATACGCACCACTTTCCAGACCCCAGATTCATAGACCCACCAACTGCTTGCACCCTCAGTGTGGAAAAGTCACAGGCACTCAACACCAGCTCCACCCATGAGGGCAGCTGTAGGAGATAGTCCCTGCACAACCACAGATGCTGAGCTGCCCCAGGCCTTGGGGGCACAGCCTTCACACCCCTGTGCTCTAGATGTGAGAGGTAAATTCAGAAAAGATGATTTGGAGCTGTAGGACTCAATGACTGGCCTGCGGGGTTTTTGACTTGCATGGGGTCTGTAAGTCCCATCTGTGTTTTGTGCTTCTTTCTGACAATTGTTTTTCCTTTTGCCTGGGAATGCTTCCCCAGTGCCTGTACAATCATTGTACCTTGGACATTGTTAACTAGCTTTGTATTTCAGAAACTCAGGGGCAGAAAGGACTGCAGCCTTGTCTCAGATGAGACTTTGGGCTTTGGACATTTCAGTAAATGCTGGAATGAGTTAAGACTTTAGGGGACTGTAGAGCAGGCATCACTGTATTTTGCAGTGTGACAAGAATATGAGATTTGGGGGAACCTGGGTCAAAATAATAGGATTTGTTCCTGTGTCTCTACCAATACTCTTATGGAATCGTAATGGGGAATGGGAAAGAGGGGCCTGTTGGGAGGTGATATAATCATGGAGAGGAGTTGGGAGTGGAGGTAGGGGCATGGAGAGAATGGGGGAGGTTATTTTGTGGGTGTGAAAGACGAGGATGGGGGTGAGGATTCTTCACAAATGGTTAAACGCTATCTCCTTAATGCTGTCTGCATGATAGTGAGTTTCTTGGTGATTATTGAACTTAAAGATTGAGTGCATAGGTTCATAGT
>NW_022303845.1:0-196 GCF_002776525.5 Piliocolobus tephrosceles | reverse complement strand
CAGTGGCCGGATCTCAGCTCACTGCAAGCTCCGCCTCCCAGGTTTACCCCATTCTCCTTCCTCAGCCTCCTGAGTAGCTGGGGCTACAGGCGCCTGCCACCTCGCCCGGCTAATTTTTTGTATTTTTCAGTAGAGATGGGGTTTCACCGTCTTAGCCAGGACCTGCTGGGTTTTGCACTCACATTTGTGTTATTTT
>NW_022303844.1:0-8256 GCF_002776525.5 Piliocolobus tephrosceles | reverse complement strand
AAAATCAATAGACCCCTAGCTAGGCTAGTAAAGAAGAAAAGAGAGAAGATTCCAATAAATGCAATTAGAAACAGTAAGAGGGACATTACCATTGACCACACAGAAATTCAAGCAACCACCAGAAAATATTCTGAACACTTCTATGCAAATAAACTAGAAAGTCTAGAAGACAAGAATCAATTCCTGGACACATACACCTGCCCCCTCCAAGACTGAACCAGGAAGAAATTGAATCACTGAACAGACTAAAAATGAGTTCTGAAATTAAGGCAGTAATAAACAGCCTACCAACCAAAAACAGCCCAGGACCAGATGATTGACAGGAAAATTCTATTAGATGTACAAAGAAGAGATGGAACTATTACTACTGACACTATTCCCCTGCCAAAAAAAAAAAAAAAAAAAAAAAAAAATGAGGAGAGACTTCTCCCTAACTCATCCTATTAGGCCAGCATCATCCTGATACCAAAATGTGGCAGAGATACAACAACAAAAAAGAAACTTCAAGCCAATATTCTTGATGAACATTGATGCAAAAATCTTCGACAACATGCTGGCAAGCCGAATCCAGCAGCACATCAAAAAGCTTATCCACCACAATCAAGTAGATTTCATCTCCATTATGCAAGGTTTTTCAATATATGTAAATTAATAAATGTGCCTCATACTATAAACAGAACTAAAGACAAAAACCACATATTATCTCAGTAGATGCAGAAAGGGCTTTTGATAAATTTCAACATCTATTCATGTTTAAAACTCTCAATAAACTAGACAGTGAAGGAATAGACTTCAAAATAATAAAAGGCAATTATGACAAACCCACAGCGAGCATCGTACTGATGGGAAAAAGCTGGAAGCATTCCCCTTGAAAACTGACACAAGACAAGGATGCCTTCTCTCATTACTCCTATTCAGCATAGTATTGGAAGTTCTGGTCAGGGCAATCAGGCAAGAGAAATAAATAAAGGTATTCAAATAGGAAGAGAGGAAGTCATTCCTGTTTGCAGATTACCTGATTCTATAACTACAAAAACCCATAGTCTCAGCCCAAAAGCTTTTAAAGCTGATAAACGACTTCAGCAAAGTCTCAGGATACAAAATTGATGTGAGAAAATTACTAGCATTTTACACACCAACAACAGGCAAACTGAGAGCCAAATCAGGAACGAACTCCCATTCACAAATGCCACAAAAAGAATACAATACCTAGGAACACAGCTAACTTAGGAGGTAAAAGTCCCTACAAGGAGAACTATAGACCACTGTTCAAAGAAATCAGAGATGATGCAAACAAATGGAAAAACTTCCTATGCTCATGGATAGTAAGAATCTATATTGTGAAAATGGCCATACCACCCAAAGCAATGTATAGATTCAATGCTATTCCTATCAAACTGCCACTGACATTCTCTTTTTTTTTTTTTTTTTTTTTTAGAGAGGGAGTATTGCCTTGCCCCCCAGGCTGGAGTGCAGTGGCACGATCTCGGCTCACCGCAAGCTCCACCTCCTGGGTTCACGTCATTCTCCTGCCTCAGCCTCCCGAGTAGCGGGGACTACAGGTACCTGCCACCACACCTGGCTAATTTTTTGTACTTTTAGTAGAGACGGGGTTTCACCCTGTTAGCCAGGATGGTCTTGATCTCCTGACCTCGTGATCCACTGCCTCAGCCTCCCAAAGTGCTGGGATTACAGGCAAGAGCC
The DNA here is from genome assembly GCF_002776525.5 of Piliocolobus tephrosceles. Lineage (NCBI taxonomy): Eukaryota > Metazoa > Chordata > Mammalia > Primates > Cercopithecidae > Piliocolobus > Piliocolobus tephrosceles. The sequence goes on along the minus strand of NW_022303844.1, from coordinate 6,552 downwards.
ACCACGCCAGGCCACTACCACTGACATTCTTCACAGAACTAGAAAAAACTATTTTAAAATTCACCTGGAACCAAAAAAGGCCCTGAACAGCCAAGGCAATCCTAAACAAAAGGAACAAAGCTGGAGACATTATGCTACCTGATTTTTTTTTTTGTTTTTGGTTTTTTTTTTGAGATGGAGTCTCACCCTGTCATCCAGGCTGGGATGCAATGGTGAGATCTCTGCTCACTGCAATCTCCGCCTCCTGGGTTCAAGTGATTCTCCTTTTCTCAGCCTCCTGAGGAGCTGGGATTACAGGCACGTGCCACCACACCCAGGTAACTTTTTGTATCTTTAGTAGAGATGGGTTTACCCTTGTTGACCAGACTGGTCTCAAACTCCTGACCTCGTGATCCACCTGCCTTTGCCTCCCAAAGTACTGGGATTACAGGCGAGAGCCACCATGTCCAGCGTATGCTACCTGATTCCAACTATACTTCAAGGCTACAGTAACCAAAACAGCATGGTACTGGTATAAAAACAGACATATAGAACAATGCAACAGAACAGAGAATCCAGACATAAGGCCACACACCTACAACTATGATCGTTGACAAATCTGACAAGAACAAGCAATGGGGAAAAGATTCTCTATTCATAAATGGTGCTGGGATAACTGGCTAGCCATATGCAGAAGACTAAAACTGAACCCCTTTCTCACACCTATATCAAAATCACCTCAAAATGGATTAAAGACTTAAATTTAAGATCCAAAACTGTAAAAACTCTAACACAACCTAGGCAATACCATTTAGGACATAGGCATGGGTAACAATTTCACGACAAAGACGCCAAAAGCAACTGCAACAAAAGCAAAAATTGTCAAATGGGATCTAATTCAACTAAAGAGCTCTGCACAGCAAAAGAAACTATCAACAGAGTAAACAACCTACAGAATGGAGGAAGATTTTTTGCAAACTATGCATCCAACAAAAGTCTAATATCTATAAGGAAACTAAACAAATTTACAAGAAAAAACAAAACAACCCCTTTAAAAAGTGGGCAAAGCTTATGAACAGACACTTCTCAAAAGAAGGCATACATGCAGCCAACAAACATGAAAAAATGCTCAACATCACTGATCATTAGAGAAATTCAAATCAAAACCACAGTGAGATACCATTTCACATCAGTCAGAATGGCTATTATGAAAAAGTCAAAAAATAACAGATGCTGGCAAAGTTGTAGAGGAAAAGGAATACCTATACACTGTTGGTGGGAGTGCAAATTAGGTCAGCCATTGTGGAAGACAGTGTGGTGATTTCTCAAAGACCCAAAAACAGAAATACCATTATACCCAAAGGAATATAAATCATTCTATTATAAAGACATAGGTACACATAGGTTCATCGCAGCACTATTCACAATAGCAAAGACATAGAATCGTCTTAAATGCCCATCAATTATAGACTGAATAAAGAAAATGTGATACATAGACACCATGTAATACTATGCAGCCAGAAAAAGGAATGTGATCATGTCCTTTGCAGGGACATGGATGGAGCTGGAAGCCATTATCCTTAGCAAACTAATGCAAAAACAGAAAACCGAATAGTGCATGTTCTCACTTATAAGTGGTAACTAAATGATGAGAATGCGTAGAGACATAGAGGGGAATAGCACACACTGGGGCCTTTCAGAAAGTGGAGTGGGGGAGGAAGAAGAGGATCAGGGAAAATAACTAATGCGTTATTAGTTACAGATCCAAAAACTGTATTTAGAACTTGAAATTTTTATTTTAGAAAGTTGGTCAAGTATCAATGGTTTAAAATACTTGATATCACAAAATAAGATCACAGGCACCCATAAAACAAGTCATTCATTTAGTTAAAAGGATAATTCAAAAGCTTCGAAAAGCAAAAATCTTTACTCTAATAGAGGGGAGACTCAGTTTCTCAAACAATAAGTTCTAATAAAGATGACATGAGGCCAATGGAATCTTTCTCTCTTTCTCTCCCTTCTTTCTTTTGTAGTTTACTCAAAAGGTAAACAAAAATCTGTTATCATCTCTAATATCATACAAAAATCTTGCTCAAAAGAGAAAATCAAATATTATGTTTGCGTAGTCAATTATTAATGCTAAAGCTAATTTTAATAAAATCTTACAGACAAATCCATCTAATCTCAGTTTGAACATAAGGTAAGATTTCCATAAACCTTTTATAGTCTTTTATAATTTTTTTCTACTTTCTTTATTCATTTAGTGTTATGTATCATTCCTTTCATTTTTTTTTTTTTTTTGGAGACAGGGTCTCACTGACTTACCTAGGCTGGAGTGCAGTGGCACAAGCTCAGCTCAAAGCAACCTCCACCTCGCGGGTTCAAGTGAGTCTTCTGCCTCAGCCTTCTAAGTAGCTGTGATTACAGGTGTGGGCCACCACATCTGGCTAATTTTTGTATTTTTTGGTAGAGACAGAGTTTCACCATGTTGACCAGGCTGGTCTTGAACTCTTGACCTCAAGTGATCCACTCATCTCAGCCTCCCAAAGTACTGGGATTAGAGGCATGAGCCACCATGCCTGGTCTTCTTTAATTTGAAAAAAATTCCTCGGTTGGGCGCGGTGGCTCATGCCTGTAATCCCAGCACTTTGGGAGGCCAAGTCAGGCAGATTACGAGGTCACGAGTTTGAGATTAGCCTGGCCAACGTAGTTAAACCCCATCTCTACTAAAAATACAAAAATCAGCTGGGCATGGTGATGTGAACCTGTAGTTCCAGTTACTTGGGAGGCTGAGGCAGGAGAATCGCTTGAACCCGGCAGATGGAGGTTAATGGTGAGCTGAGATGGCGCCACTGCACTCCAGCCTGGGTAACAGAGTGAGACCCTGTCCCCCACCTCAAAAAATAAAATAAAATCAACCCCTCTAACTAGGCAGAATTACTTTTCCTTTAACAAAAGCCCTATTTCCATACCTTCTTATGTTTTTACCAAAAACACATTCTACTTTTCTTTGCATGTTGCATGTAGAATTATTTATCTTATATCTAGTAATTTAAATTACATATATGAATTGTAATGTTAACTCTTAGTAACTCTTATTTTTAGTGAAAAATCTAGGAGGTAAGCAATTTTAGTTATTACCTCCTGCAGAATGCAGGACAAAGAAAAATACCTGAATCTAGGCCTTTTCATGGTCCCTAAAAGGCTGAAATCTAAAAATAGAAATTTATAGACAAGTTAAACAAGTATCAAAAGTATTACAGAAGCAAAGTTTTATACCTTAAAATATCTAGGCTGGGTGTGATGGCTCACGCCTGTAATCCCAGCCCTTTGGGAGGGCGAGGAGGATGGATCACTTGAGGTCAGGAGTTCGAGACCAGCCTGACCAATATGATGAAACCCCCATCTCTACTACAAAAATACAAAATTGGCAGGTGTGATGGTGCACACCTGTAATCCCAGCTACTCGGGAGGCTGAGGCAGGAGAATCACTTGAATCCGGGAGGCACAGGATGCAGTAAGCCAGCATCACGCCATTGCACCCCAGCCTGGGCAACAAGAGAGAAACTCTTGTTTGTCCGGCAGGGGGCAGTGTGGGGGTATCTGGCAGAGACAGTATCTGACCTAATTCAGACCAAATGTCTAAATTTTGAAGTCATTTCTTTTTTTTTTTTTTTTTTTTTTGAGACGGAGTCTCGCTCTGTCGCCCAGGCTGGAGTGCAGTGGCTGGATCTCAGCTCACTGCAAGCTCTACCTCCCAGGTTCACACCATTCTCCTGCCTCAGCCTCCCGAGTAGCTGGGACTACAGGCGCCCACCACCTCGCCCAGATGGTTTTTTGTATTTTTTAGTAGAGACGGGGTTTCACCGTGTTAGCCAGGATGGTCTTGATCTCCTGACCTCGTGATCCGCCCGTCTCGGCCTCCCAAAGTGCTGGGATTACAGGCTTGAGCCACCACGCCCGGCCGTGAAGTCATTTCTGTTGTATTTCACCAATAATTTTAAAATTATCTTTATATACTAAAGACTACTAAAGTCACATGAACTAAAAGGTATTTGAGCTAAAGTTTCTATTTTTCTGATAAAATATTTGATTTAAGCACTTTCATTTTCTTTTCTTTTCTTTTTTTTTTTTTTTTTGAGACAGAGTTTCGCTCTTGTTGCCCAGGTTGGAGTGCAATGGCACAAACTCAACTCACTGCAACCTCCATCTGAGTTCAAGCAATTCTCCTGCTTCAGCCTCCAGAGTAGCTGGGATTACAGGCACCCGCCACCATGCCCAGCTAATTTTTTGGATTTTTAGTAGAGACAGGTTTCATCATGTTGGCCAGGCTGGTCTTGAACTCCTGACCTCAGGTGATCCACTTGCCTCAGTCTCCCAAAGTGCTGGGATTACAGGTATGAGCCACTGTGCCTGGCCTGCTTTTTCTTTAAGCCAATTTATTAGAGCTCTTCTGTATATTTCAGTAGTGGAACCATCACATATACAAATGACACATATAAATACTTAGACATACAGGCACACAGATAGAAGTAGATCTTATATAAGACTCTTCATTTGCCAGTTTTATTGTTATTTTTATTCTTATTTTTCTCAAGACAGGGTCATGCTCTGTCACTCATACTGGAGTGGAGTGGCACGATCCTAGCTCACTGTAACCTTGAACTCCTGGGCTCAAGCGATTTTCCTTCCTCAGCCTCCTGAGTAGCCAGTGTTGCAGAATTCTGTCCTTAGTTCAACTAAAACTGGGTTCTTGTCACATGACCAGGAAAGATGAGGCTCATGGACACATTGAGGGGTGAGTAGAGCAGGATTTATTGGGTGAAAAGGAAAAAAGAAAGAAAAAAACTCTCAGAAAATTGAGAGGGAGTCCTGCTAACAGGACGCCACCTCACAGATTGAACTCCAGGCCACCACACACAAGCTGAAGAGACCAGGCTCCTCCTCACCTGCCGAAGGTGTGAATTTCTGGAGGCTCCACCCTATTCTCCCAGTGTGCAGGCGGGTTGGCGATTCTCTGGCGACCTTTTTTATCTGCATAGATATTTGGCTGTCTCACTAGGACTACAGGTGCACACTGCCATGCCCAGCTAATGTTTATCTTTTTTCTTTTTCTTTTCTTTTTTTTTTTTTTTTTAGACGGAGTCTCGCTGTCTCCCAGGTTGGAGTGCAGTGGCGCGATTTCGGCTCACTGCAAACTCCGCCTCCTGGGTTCACGCCATTCTCCTGCCTCAGCCTCCGGAGTAGCTGGGACTACAGGCGCCCGCCACCATACCTGGCTTATTTTTTGTGTTTTTAGTAGAGACGGGGTTTCACCGTGTTAGCCAGGACGCTCTCCATCTCCTGACCTCGTGATCCACCCACCTCAGCCTTCCAAAGTGCTGGGATTACAGGCGTGAGCCACCGCGCCCGGCTGTTTTTATTTTTTCTATGTTACCCAGGCTGGTCTCCAATTGCTGAAGCCAAGCGATCATCTCACCTTAGCTTCTCAAAGTGCTGAAATTACAGGCATGAGCTATCATGCTTGGCCTCATTTGCCAATTTTAAATAGTTTTTCTTCTTCTTCTTCTTTTTTTTTTTTTGAGACAGAGTCTTGCTCTGTCACCAGGGCTAGAGTGCAGTGATGCAATCTCGGCTCACTGCAACCTCCGCCTCCCAGGTTCAAGCAATTCTCCTGCCTCAGCCTCCTGAGTAGCTGGGACTACAGTTGTCTGCCACTATGCCCGGCTAATTTTTAAATTTTTAGCAGAGACAGAGTTTCACTGTGTTATCCAGGACGGTCTCCATCTCCTGACCTTGTGATCCACCCGCCTTGGCCTCCGAAAGTGCTGGGATTACAGGCGTGAGCCACCGCGCCTGGTCTATCATAGGATCTGATAAAGAGATCAGTTGCATTTAGATGGGTACTTTTGATTTGGCCTGTATCTTCTAACTGGACCATTGAACTCGGTGGAGCCCACACTGATTTTTGGGTCCCCAAAAAGAGAGCAATGACATGGGAACCTGGCCATGCAATATGTTCAGTGTGTTTTGTTACAAAAACATTCTCTCAAGGCTGGTGGGCAACCCAGTGCCAGTCAGCCCTCTCTCTGTGATCAGCCATTTCCCAGCCATTATATATGCCAAAGTCAAGTTTTCTCACAATACGAAGTGATTTCTGATCCCCTTCAAAGCCAAAATCAGGTCAGGCAATGCAAAGGAACAGAGTTTTAGATCTGAGAGGATTTTGTTTTCTCTTGGATTCCCTCTTGGGATTTCCTGAGGAAAAAACAGCAGTTTTTCACAAAAATGAGTCCGTGGTACCTTTTGTATTTTTCTTAAGGGATCCTAGGCTATTAGAATTTTATTTGGTTTTGTTTTTTCCTTGTGCAGCACCAAAGTTGGCAAAAGGAAGGAGGGGCTGATAGAAATAAATAGGGGAGGCCGGGCACAGTGGCTCATGCCTGTAATCCCAGTACTTTGGGAGGCTGAGGTGGGTGGATCACTAGGTCAGGAGTTCGAGACCATCCTCGCCAACGTAGTGAAACCCTGTCTCTACTAAAAATACAAAAATTAGCCGGGTGTGGTGGCACA
>NW_022303840.1:0-2676 GCF_002776525.5 Piliocolobus tephrosceles | reverse complement strand
CCTATTTGAACAAATGAGATCTTGAATTTATTGAACCCTGTTTCTTGTACTGCGGTGTATTTGTAATCAATTATTCCAATTCTTCCAGTACCCAAATTACTTGAATGACATTGGAAAACTGATACTAAGCCAAAACAAGACAGAGATCCAGAGATGCAGAATGTATTAAAAAAGGAAAAATATACAAGATATAAAAATAATATGAAGTTAAAAAAATACTTATAACATGATGGGATAAGTTGGATATAATAAATGAAGATAAGAGAATAAGACAAAACAGTGTGCAGTCACTTTGTGTTTTCCAGAACATATGTGGGCAGACTTTAAAATATTATGATAATATTAATACAATTATGGGTATAAAAGTCTAAATGCACATCATTGAAATGAGAAATATGAAAGTTGAAAAATAAAAAAAGAATATTGGGTGGTACATCAATAGATAAGGTTAAAAGAAGTCAGCTAAATTCAGTCAATTAGCGAGCTGAGATATTGGTCAATGAATTCTACAATATATCACACAAGTGTGTGTGAGTATGTGTGTGTATGTGTATAAGACAGAAGAGGGACAGGGAAGGGGAGAGGAAGGCAAGGAGAGGAAATAAAATTTAATACACAAAAGAAGACATCGAATTCCATCAACCATCAGTACTTGTTATACGCAAAAGTGACAACAGAGTGGGGAGAGTAGGTAGGAAGGTAGTTAACACATAATTTTTAAAAGTTCCTTTAAAGGCTCTAACCCTTTTGCCCATATTTTAATGGGGTTGTTTGGTTTTGTTTGTTAATTTCTTTCTAATAGATTCTGGATATCAGACTTTTGTTTGATGTATAGTTTGTGATTTTTTTTCTTCCCATTCTGTAGGTTGTCTGTTTACTCTAATGATATATTTTGCTGTGCAGAAGCTCTTTAATTAGGTCTCATTTATCAATTTTTGTTTTTGTTGTAATTGCTTTTGGAGACTTCATCATGAAATATTTGTCAGGGTCCTATGTGCACAATAGCATTTTCTAAGTTTTTCTCTAGGGTTTTTTACAGTTTTTAGTTTTGCATTTAAGTCTTTAACCTATTCTAAGTTGATTTTTGTATGTAGTGAAAGAAAGGGGTCCAGTTTGAATTTTCTGCATATATTTGGCTATCCAGTCATCCCAGCACCATGTATTGAATATGAAGTCATTTTCCCATTGCTTGATTTTGTTGACTTTGTCAAAGATCAGAGGATTATAAGTGTGCAGCATTATTTCTGGGTTCCCTAACCTGTTTCATTGGTCTATGTGTCTGTTTTTGTACCAGTACCATGCTGTTTGGGTTATGGTAGTCTTGGAGCATAGTTTGAAGTTGAGTAGCTTGATGATTCTGTTGTCCTCTGTGCTTAGTGCTAATTTGGCTATTTTGGCTCTTTTGTGGTTTTGTGTGATTTGTTTCTGTATTTCATTTTTTTGAGATGGTGTCTCGCGTTGTCACGCAGACCACAGGCTGTAGTCTAGTGACACAATGAGGCTCAAGCAATCCTCCCACTTCAGACTCTGAAGCAGATGGAACTAAAGGTGCAAGCTACCACACTCAACTATTTTTTTTTTTTTAATTTTGTAGATAATGAATTTCACCATGCTGCCAAGGCTAGTCCCAAACTCCTGAGCTGAAGCTATCCTCTTACTTTGGCTTCCCAAAGTGTTGGAATTACAGGTGTGAACCTCCACGCCTAGCACTATATGAATTTTAGAATCGTTTTTTTTTCTAATTCTATGAAAAATGTCATTGGTCATTTGATAGGAATAGCATTAAATCTGTAAACTGTTTTCAGCACTACGGCCAAATTCCAGTAGAATGTAGTGGTGAATCAGTCTGGTCCAGAGTTTTTTCTTCTTGATAAGCTTTTTTTTTTTTTTTTTTTTTTTTTGACTGATTTAATTTTGGAACTCATTATTGGCTCATTCAGGGATTCAGTTTATTCCTGGTTGCATCTTGGGAGGGTGTATTTTTCCAGGAATATATCCATTTCTTCAAGGTTTTCTAGTTTGTGTGCATAGAATTTTTGTTCGTAATAGCGTCTGAGGGTTTTTATATTTATGTAGAGTTGGTGGTAATGTCCCTTTTGTCATTTATGACTGTGTTTCTTTGGATATTTTTTTCTTTATTAGTCTCACTAGCAGTCTATCAATCTTTATTTTTAAGAACCAACTTGGACAGGCGTGATAGGTCATGCATGTCATTGGCTGGGCACAGTGGCTCATTCCTTTAATCCTAGCACTTTGGGAGGCTGAGGCGGGTGGATCACCTGAGGTCAGGAGTTTGCGACCAGCCTGGCCAACGTGGTGACACCCTGCCTCTACTAAAAATACAAAAAATTAGCGGAGCATGGTAGTGGGCACCAGTAATCCCAGCTACTCAGGAGGCTGAGGCAGGAAAATCGCTTGAACTTGGGGGAGAGAGAGGTTGTGGTGAGCCAAGATTGCTCCATTGTACTCCAGTCTGGGCAACAAGAGCGAAACTCTCTCTCAAAAAAAAACACCAACTCTTGGTTTCATTGATCTTTGTGTGCCTTTTCATTTCTTAATTTTGTTGCGTTCAGTCCTGATTTTGGCTATTTCTTTTCTTCCGCTAGCTTTGGGGTCGGTTTGCTCTTTTTTTCCCCCAGGTTTCCTAGATATAATGTTAGATTGCTAATTTGAGAT
>NW_022303839.1:0-26729 GCF_002776525.5 Piliocolobus tephrosceles | reverse complement strand
GGCCAGGCATGGTGGCTTAGGCCTGTAATCCCAGCACTTTGGGAGGCCGAGGTGGGCAAATCACCTGAGGTCAGAGGTTCAAGACCAGCCTGCCCAACATGGCAAAACCCTGTCTCTACTAAAAATACAAAAAATTACCCAGGCATGGTGACAGGCGCCTGTAATCCTAGCTACTCAGGAGGCTGAGGCAGAAGAATCGCTTGAACCAGGGAGGCAGAGGTTGTAGTGAGCCGAGATTGTGCCACTGTACTCCAGCCTGAGCGACAAGAGCGAAACTCTGTCTCAAAAAAAAAAAAGAAAAAAAACTTAGGGTACAGGCTTTGGGATCAGGTATATCTGGGTTTGAAATCCAGTTTTGTAACTTATTATGTGAGACAACTCGGGAAAATAGCTCAATCTCCCTGAGCCTCAGTTTCCTCAACTGTAAAAATGGGAATAACAGTACTTTATAACAATGTTTTAAAGATTAAATAAGAGCTGGGCACGGTGGCTCACACCTGTAATCCCAGCACTTTGGGAGGCCAAGGTGGGCGGATCATGAGGTCAGGAGATCAAGAGACCATCCTGGCTAACACGGTGAAACCCTCTCTCTACTAAAAATACAAAAAATTAGCCAGGCATGGTGACGGGCACCTGTAGTCCCAGCTACTCGGGAGGCTGAGGCAGGAGAATGGCGTGAACCCAGGAGGCAGAGCTTGCAGTGAGCCAAGATCGCGCCATTGCACTCCAGCCTAGGCGACAGAGCGAGACTCCATCTCAAAAAAGAAAAAAAAAAAGATACAAAAATAAAATACAAAAAATTACTAGCCGGGCACAGCGGCTCACGCCTGTAATCCCAGCACTTTGAGAGGCCGAAGCGGGCAGATCATGAAGTCAGAAGTTCCAGACCAGCCTGGCCAACATGGTGAAACTCCATCTCTACTAAAGATACAAAAAATTAACCGGGCGTGGTGGCGCATGCTTGTAATCCCAGCTACTCGGGGGGCTGAGGCAGGAGAATTGCTTCAACCCGGGAGGTGGAGGTTGCAGTGAGCCAAGATCACGCCACTGCACTCCAGCCTGGGCAACAGAGCAAGACTCCATCTCTGTGGGAGGGTGCGGAGGCGGGGAGAGAAAAAAAGAAAACAAAAAAAAGGAACAAACTAGGAATGTGGAACGTGGAACGTGGGGCTTGGCCTCTTCTGTGTTTCTTTATCCTTCAGATCTACCTGCCTGTCCCAGGGCTGGTGGTGTGTGTGTGTATGTGTGCATGTCACAGCTGGGGTCTAGAGCTTCCTGTGCATGAATGGGACAGCCATCTGATTCCCAGAAGATGTATTAACACCCTTATGGCTACAGATCCAAAAACCACATTCCACAACTGGTTTTCTTAGTAAAAACAATTACATTTTGATTTAAAACAAAAGCAAATGTAAATCACTAAACACAGCGCCTGGTAGAGAGTAAACACACTGTAAGTAACAGCTGGTATAACTATTTCTGGACCCTAGTATGACTATCAGGCCAAGCGCTTTCAGCTTTTTTTTTTTTTTTTTTTTTGAGATGAGCTCTCTCTCTCTGTCGCCTAGGTTGCATGATCTCCACTCACTGCAACCCCCGCCTCCCAGGCTCAAGCCATCTTCCCACCTCAGCCTCCAGAGTAGCTGGGATTACAGGCATGCAGCACCAAGCCCAGCTAACTTTTGTTTTTTTTATAGAGACAAGAGTTTCACCATGTTGCCCAGGCTGGTGTCAAACTCCTGAGCTCAGGTGATCCACCAGCCTAGGGCTCCCAAAGTGCTGGGATTACAGGCATGAGCCACTGGGCCCAGACAAGCCCTTTCAACTTTAATCAGGGGGTTTTAACTTTCTTCCCAAAGGGTCCCTAAGGAGAGAGAGTTAATTCACTGCCAAGCTCAAAATTTATTTGAAATGTTATTGTTCTGTCTTATAATTTGGTAGGAATTTTGTATTTTCCTTCTAGAAAAATAATTATTTTTTTTTTTCTTTTTTTTTTTTTTTTTTTTGGTTTTGTTTTTGAGATGGAGTTTCACTCTTGTTGCCCAGGCTAGAGTACAATAGCGTGATCTCAGCTCACTGCAACCTCTGCCTCTCAGATTCAAGGGATTCTCCTGCCTCAGCCTCCCAAGTAGCTGGGATTACAGGCATGCGCCACCACGCCTGGCTAATTTTGTATTTTTAGTAGAGACAGGGTTTTGCCATGTTGGCCAGGCTGATCTCGAACTCTGGACCTCAGGTGACCCACCCGCCTTGGCCTCCCTAAGTGCTGGGATTACAGGCTTGAGCCACCGCGCCCGGCCTGAAAATGAACTATTTTCCCACAGATATTTTAGTATAGATGTGGTTCATTTATCCTCTCTTTGGCATGCCCTAGTTTGAGGAACAACTCCTAGCCCAGTGCCTCCCCAAACTCCTCATCATCAACTCCAACTTATTGGACAATGCAGACCTCTTGGGTGTACCAGAGCCCATACCTGGCATAGGTGGGGGTAACAACATAGATAGTAGGCAGGGCCTCGGGTTCAGGGGGCTGGGCAGGGGCAGGGGGTGGCCGTCGGAGTTCCGCTTGCAGCTGCGAAATCCTCAGATCCTTCTGCCGTAGCTGCTCGGCTGCTGCCCGCAGGGGAGGAAGGCAGTCACATGGCTGGCCTGGTCCCAGGAAGCATTAATGGGGAAAGAGGATGGGGGCAGAGAACCACAGAATGTTCAGCATCCCAAAGGGCCATAATCTTCTCATTAATTCCTAGACAATGCAGGTATCCCCTTATGACTTCCCTAGTAGCCTTTTCTACACCTCTGGTGTGGGAAACTCACTGCCTCAAGCAGCAGACCCTCTCCAACTTTAATAAATTCCATTGTTACAATTTTACGTTGGATATTGAGCTGATTCCCTCTTTTCTATCTGCTGGTCCTAATTTTGCCTTCTGGACTCATAACAAGCCCATGTCCTTAAACAGGACAGTCTTTTCAGAGTCCAAGGTGCTAACTAACCATTACACTATAGAACCCCTTTAGGATAGTCTTTCAAATACCTGAGGATAACGCAGTGGCACTGTCCCTAAATCTTTGCATAAGGGGCAGGGTTCGATCCATTCCCTTGGCTGGGTGACCAAAGACTCATTGTTAAATTCATTGATTCCATTGTAGGATAAATATTTATTGAATACTCTTCCTAGGAGGCACTGCCTTAGGTGCTGAGGATACAGCAGGGAACAAAACAGACACAGTCCCTGCCCTCATCGAGCTTTCAGTTTAGCGGAGGAAGCAGACACTAAGCAAAGAAACAAATTAATAACATTATTACAAACTGTGATAGGGTCATGAAAAAAATAATCAGGATAGAGAATAAAAGGGAATGGAATAAGAATGGTATCTTTAGCTATGGTAGTCAGGGAAGGCCTCTCTGAGGAGGTGACATTTGAGCTAAGACCTGAAGGATGAGAAAGAGGCAGCCCGGGAAGAGCTGGAAGAAAAGACCCCAAGCAGAGGGAACAAGTTAAGCGCTTGAGAGAGCAATGAGCGTGGGGTTTTCGAGAAACTGTCAGCAAGCCAGTCTGGCTGCAGCAGAGCGAGGGAGAGGGGTGGGAAATGGGGTTGGGAGAGGCGGACGGCAGCAGGATCATGCGGGGCCTTGCAGGCTCTGGGAAGGAGTCTGGATTTCATCCGAGGTGCGGCGGGTCGCCGCGGTGCGTTCTATAGAGGGGAGTGCGCCTGCGGCCGCAGAGCTGTCCGGAGGGTCGAGCGGATGAATGGTGTTTGCCGGGGGTTCATCCCCAGGGCGGGATGCACGGCGGCGGGCGCCCACGGGCCAGCCCGCCGCACCCCCGCCCCGCCCCGCTCACCGAGCTGTACCAGCGCGTAGAGGAGGCCAGCGATCGACACCAGGAAGTAGGCGAGAAACACGTTCTTCAGCTTCAGCTTCATGGCCGCGCCGCCGCCCGCGCCCGAGCAGGCGGGGTCTAGAGGGGACGAGGGGTTCCCGCCCCAACCCCCGGCGCCTGCCCGCAGGCCCCGCCCCTGCACCGGCTCCGCCTTGCGTCCCCGCCTTCCTCGCACTCCCCTACCAGCTCCTAGCCGGGGCTGGCAGCGCCGCCCGGGCACGCTTCCGGTCATCTGTGCCCCCTTGTAGACTTGATTTCCGGTTCCACCGCCAGGCTCCGGGGAACCACGGGGCGGTGACGTCACATCCGGCGTGCCAAACTCGCGTGGACGGCAGTCAAAATCCCGGGTAGGTGCAGAATCTCGGGTAGCTGCACGTGGCACCTATCTCGCGACCCGCCCCCGATCACGGAATTGCATGAGAAAGCCAGTCCTGGCGTCCAGATCTTCACCTTATTCATCCAACCATCAGTCACGCCACCCAACAGCAGTTGCTCAATACTCATTACACAAATGAATGAAATCTAAGGCCCACCACATGATCCTCTGGGTGTCTCTCCTGGAATTCTCACTATACTTTGAGATAGATAAGAAACTAAAGTTGACAAAAATTATGTCATTGCCACAAGTCAGTTTTGTGTCCTTTCTAGACACCCGATTCCAGCATCTCTGGTGTTTCCTCTGGCCCACATTTCTTCAACAGATGACAACAAGGGTGCCAAGGAAGTGTTTTAACTACCAGGAAATTGATTGGAAATAGTTCTTGAGCTGGGGAATTCCAGGAATGCATCCCCTTCCTTGTCACAAGCACAAGTCATCCTTCTCAGTCATTTTTCCTTTAAAAAAAAAAAAGGGGGGGGGACCCGGCACAGTGGCTCATGCCTGTAATCCTAGCACTTTAGAAGCCCAGGAGTTTCAGATCAACCCAGGCAACAAGGCAAAACCCCGTCTCTACAAAAAAACAAAAAAATTAGCCGGGTTTAGTGGCGCGGACCTATAGTCCCAGCTGCTTGGGAGGCTGATGTGGGCAGCTGAGACTGTGGTGAGCCGTGATCATGCCACTGCACTCCAGCCTGGGTGACTGGGTGAGACCGTGTCTCAAAAAAAAAAAAGTCCTCCAACCCCCGCCAAAAAAGTTTCTGGTAAAATAATCTCTGACTTGTGGTCAGTCTACAAAATGAGGGGGAGACGGGGAATAGTATACTTCCTGTCACTAAAACAATGGGAAACTTTACAAAGTGCTGTTAGCTACAAGCAGAAGCCTTTAGGTTGGGCATGGTGGCTGATGCCTGTAATCCCAGCACTTTAGGAGCCTGGGAGGTCAAGGCTGCAATGAGCCGGGATCATGTCACAGCACTCCCAGCACTCCAGCCTCAGCAGTAGAACAAGACCCTGTCTCAATCTCCCACACCCCCCAAAAGTAGTAGCCTTTCATTTGAGAAACAACTATCTGAACTTATGGCTATTTCTATCCAAGAGGGACTCCATGGGCTCTGATAACCACTTACTAACTAGGCCTACTAAAATGTGATGACCTTGCTGGGCTCTTCTATGAAAATACCTAGCAACCCAAGGAAGGCTTGCTCTTGCTCATTTTGCTGAATCAAGGTTGCTCATGCTGGCTGGGCACTGTGGCTCATCCATGTTATTCCAGCACTTTGGAAGGCCAAGGCAGGCAGATCACTTGAGGCCAGGAGTTCAAGACCAGTCAGGCCAACATGTTGAAACCCATCTCTACTAAAAATACAAAAATCAGCCAGGCATGGTGGCAGGTGCCTGTAGTCCTAGCTACTCAGGAGGCTGAGGCAGGAGAATCGCTTGAGCCTGGGAGGCAGAGGTTGCAGTGAGCCGCGATCGCGCCACTGCACTCCACCCTGGGCAACAGTGAGACTCCATCTCAAAAAAACCCAAAACACAAAAAGGATGCTTATGCTGAAGCCAAATGAAAATGTAAGGCCTATGGCCAGGCATGGTGGCTCATGCCTGTAATCCCAGCACTCTGAGAGGCCAAGGCGGGCAGATCACCTGAGGTCAGGAGTTCAAGATCAGCCTGGCTAACACGGCAAAACCCTGTCTCTACTAAAAATGCAAAAATTAAGCTGGCCATGGTGGCAGGCGCCTGTAATCCCAGCTACGAGGGAGGCTGAGGTGGGAGAACTACCTGAACACGGGAGGCGGAGGTTGCAACGAGCCAAGATCACACCACTGCACTCCAGCCTGGCGACAGAGTGAGACTCTGTCCAAAAAAAAATAAAAAAGTAAAAAATAAGGAAAGAAAAAGAAAAAAAAAAAAAAAAGGCCGGGCACGGTGGCTCACTCCTGTAACCCCAGCACTTTGAGAGGCTGAGGTGGGTGGATCACCTGAGGTCAGGAGTTCCAGACCAGCCTGGCCAACATGGTAAAACCCAGTCTCTAATAAAAATACAAAAATCAGCTGGGCGTGGTGGCGCATGCCTGTAGTCCCAGCGACTCAGGAGGCTGAGGCACAAGAAATGCTTGAACCCGGGAGGCAGAGATTGCAGTGAGCCCAGATTGCGTCACTGCATTCCAGCCTGGGCAACAGAGTGAGACTCGGTCTCAAAAAAAAAAAAAAGAAAGAAAGAAAATGTAAGGTCTTTAGGCTCTAGGGTCTGTGGCTCAGGCTAGAACTAGAATCCAGACTACCACCACTGATTTATGGTTTATCCCTTTATTGTTTCTCCTTTTATCAAAATGTGTCACAGCTGGGAACCAAGAGGAAGTAAAAAAAAACACCCACAAATTTTCACCCTGACTCCCCTATTACTCCTCCCTCAACACCCAACCCAGGGCTTCCAGCCAACCCCGAGCACACATGATCATCTCCCCCCACCCTCAGGCTTCTCCCAGCAATAAATACAGGTGACCATGATTCAATGAAACCACAACTGATTTCTCCATCTTAAATGCCCCTCAAAGGGGACAAGAAGGGGGCAAAAGAAGTTTAATGCCCATCCCTAAGAGGTGTGGAAACTTCTTTCTGCCAAGTGACAGAGGAGGTAGAACTGCCCCTCTCAGAACTGCAGCAGCTCTACAAGGAATCAGGGAGAGGAAAAGGAGAGAATGAGAGTGAAAAGAATGATCTTTAGCAACCTCACTCCTTTGAACCATTCATCCCCGTCCCAGGTAAGGGGTGGTCCCAGTGTATCGGTGGGGCATAAAAAGGGGAGGGCTGACAGAGTAGAGCCTGAAGGAAGAAATGAAAGGAGGGAGAGCAATCTGGTGGGAGGGAAGGGGAAAAGGAGCCCTAACTCATTGCCCTCGTCTTCTTCCAAGAAATGGCATCAACATACAAGAGGCATGAATGGATAGAGTTTGGGGGAGTTCAGGGCTCCTAAATAAGGGAAAGAGAAGGGGCGACAAGGGCCCTGTGGTTTCTCGGTCTTCATAAGTGAATGTGCTCCAGTTAGAGCAACAGGATGTTGGGGAAATGAAGGGAAAGGGGTGCTATCAACAGAGTGGGAGAGGTGAGGAGATCACAAGAGGAATTTGGAGCCCATGGTCAGCCCTCTCATCTTGCCCAAATGTTGACAGAATCTGGGTCTTAGACTAGCACAAGTTAAGTCTGGGGAGGGCCGAACTCCAAGGCAGAAGAAAGAGTATCTCTCGGCACTACTGCTCCCCTTCCCTCCCCCTAACCAAGAACATCCCTTGGGTTATCGCAGGTGAATACTCCAATCAGATGCCACATTGATGCCAGGCTTGCGCAGGACCAACACAGAGGTCTCAGGGTCATGCTGGAAGGACAGGCGACTTTCTGGAGATCCTGGAGGAGGAATAAGAAAGAGTGCCACAGTCATACCAATAGGCTATAGCATAGCAACTATGTTCCTACAGGCAAGGGCATCCCTAAACCTGCCCTGGCTTCGCCTCTTTCCCCCATCCTAGGGACCAGACTGGTCACTCACCTTTTGTCTGGAGTACCACAGCTGCTGGCTTTCCAGCCCCTATTATCACCACCCGCTCAATCCAGATTGGTGTCTCAAAGTGTCCTTCAGGGTCTGCTGAGCTGCAGATGGCAAAAGCAGATGTCCATCAGGGGAAAAAATATCAGAACAGAAGGAAGGAGGAGACCCAAAACAAAGTCAGGATGTGAGAAAAGAGCACAGTGAACTGGGAGCCCCTGCAAGGATCAGGCCCCAGCAAAGGCAGCCAAGGAAGAATGGGTGCCCCATTACCTAGAGACAAGGGTGTGGCCAGAGAATAAGAACCGACGCAGCAGGAACTCTTGGCGAGTCTGATAGTTGAACGTGTGCCCATCATCCAGAAAGAGCTCTCCTTGAGCTGTACCCTGGGCAAGAAGTGGGATAGGTGAGTGCCTGAGCCCAAGAGGGAGTGAGGGGCACAACCCCGGGGAACTGAGTCCTAGGAAGGCAGATGGCTGAGGAGATGCACTGCCTGTGCACTTACCTGAGGACTAAGCGCAACAAAGAGAGTGATTGGGTCATCCTTCATACATTCTGAAGACCGCCGTACTCGCATCCATCGAGGCACGATTGTCCCTCCACGCTGGAACACAGGGATCTAGGGCAAGAGCAATGCCAGGATGAAGTTGCCCCCTTGTCCAACCTTGGGCCCCATAGCATGTTTTGCTCTTACTCATGTATGCCCACGTAGGTACTGGACCCTAAGGCACACATTCCCTCCCCTTCTGGAAATTTACAGGGAGATGGAACTGACAGCCGGACCAGGCTTACTCACACTGCTTAGAGTTACAGGCAGGTACAGGGTCTGGGGACCATGATGCTTCTGGTAGCTTTGAATGTCATACCACACCTGTGGGTGACAAAAGAGGTAAGATA
The DNA here is from genome assembly GCF_002776525.5 of Piliocolobus tephrosceles. NCBI lineage: Eukaryota > Metazoa > Chordata > Mammalia > Primates > Cercopithecidae > Piliocolobus > Piliocolobus tephrosceles. The sequence goes on along the minus strand of NW_022303839.1, from coordinate 18,030 downwards.
CAGATCACTCAGTGCACAGGGTCCATCCCGTTTGCCTCCTTAGGCTTCCACCATCGTTCCCCACCATGCCCTTCCTTAACTCACCTCCCCTTGGCCAGGCAGATAGACCTGGACACCATGGGCTCCAGAGTCTGATACAGGGTGAACCAGCAATGCATCCCCTAAAATATGCCAGAATCAACTCTGAATAGGAGGGATTAGTTCCCAGAACAGGGAGCACCAAAGTGCCTGCTCTCTACACCACCAGCCTCATTAGTCCCTCCCTGGGCATCGGCAGTGCTGCTTGGCCCAATGCCAACCCACCACAAACTGTCCTCATGTCTCACCAAGCAAGTACTGATCATCTATACTGAAGGTGGTCACATCCTGAGGATACTGCACCCACAGGGGCCTACGAAGAAAGAAAGACAATAAAGGAAAACTTTTCAATTTTGGCACAAGTCAGAGATGCTCCTCCAGGAACTGACAATAAGAAAAGAACAGCACAGTCCGGGCGTGGTGGCTCACACCTGTAATCCCAGCACTTTGGGAGGTCAAGGCAGATGGATCACCTGAGGTCAGGAGTTCGAGACCAACCTGGCCAACATGATGAAACCCTGTCTCTACTAAAAATACAAAAATTAGCCGGGCGTGGTGGCGGGCACCTGTAATCCCAGCTACTCAGGAGGCTGAGGCTGGAGAATCACTTGAACCAGGGAGGCAGAGTACATGCAGTGAGCCGAGATCACGCCATCGCACTCCAGCCTAGGGACAAGAGTGAGACTTCATCTCAAAAAAAAAGAACAGGCCGGGTGCGGTGGCTCAAGCCTGTAATCCCAGCACTTTGGGAGGCCGAGACAGGCAGATCACGAGGTCAGGAGATCGAGACCATCCTGGCTAACACTGTGAAACACCATCTCTACTAAAAAATACAAAAAACTAGCCAGGTGAGGTGGCAGGCACCTGTAGTCCCAGCTACTCGGGAGGCTGAGGCAGGAGAATGGCGTCAACCCAGGAGGTGGAGCTTGCAGTGAGCTGAGATCTGGCCACTGCACTCCAGCCTGGGCAACAGAGCGAGACTGTCTCAAAAAAAAAAAAAAAAAAAAAAAGAAGAGAACAGCACAGGGGTGAAGACCCAGGAGTTCGCAGTCAGTCGGGTTGGGGTTCAGGTCTCAGTTATGCAACCCAATCTTAGTCATTTAACTTCCTAAGCCATCTCCCTGCTGCTTCTCTGCCTGCTACAGAAACCATGCTGCACAGCAGCCTGCCAGTAGCCTCCTTGTATGTTTTCACCGCCCTGGTATACAACCCTGGCTCGCAAGGCCCTCCAGGAGCAGATCACACTTTCTCCTTAATCTTATCTCCTAGTTCTCCCTCTGCTTCCTTACCCAAGACATACTGAGTTTTTTCTACTCCTAGTACATAACAAACTAATTTCTACTTTAAAATTTTTGTACTTGCAATTCCCTCTGCTTGGAAGATTCTTCCTACATAACATGGTCTGTGCCATTCATTCAGGCCTCATGTCACATAGCCTTCTTCTCAAAAAGATTTTTATTTTTATTTATTTTTATTTTTTTGAAATGGAGTCTCACTCTATCACCCAGGCTGGAGTGCAGTAGAGCAATCTCGGCTCACCGCAACCTCTGCCTCCTGGGTTCAAGTGATTCTCGTGCCTCAGCCTCCTGAGTAGCTGGGATTTCAGGTGCCATGACACTCAGCTAATTTTTGTATTTTTAGTAGAGACGGGGTTTCACCATATTGGCCAGGCTGGTTTCAAACTCCTGACCTCAGGTCATCTGCCCACCTCAGCATCCCAAAGTACTGGGATTACAGGTGTGAGCCACTGTGCCTGGCCTCAAAAAGGATTTTTATGACCACCTAATCCCATCACCCTGTTTTATTTTTCTGAAAGAGTTTATGACTGCTGGCAATTTTCTTTAAATGTTTACTATTATTCATCTCCATTAAGCTCCCCTTCACTCTTGACCTTAATGATTTTCCATCCTTTCCAAGGCTGTGTTGAGGGAAGAAAGAGGCCCAGAGATGAAGCCCAGTCCCTAATGTCCCCCAGCCACCTCAGCCCACTCTTCACAGCCCAAGTGAATGCCTCACCTCATGACAGGAATGCCTTCCCGATGGGCCTGATAGAAGAGGGTGTACCAGAAAGGCAGCAAAGAATATCGCTGGCCCAAGGCATCTCGGATTATATCATTGTGCTGAGATGGTAACAGCCATGGCTCTCGCCGCCCAGTGTCCAAGTGGGCATGTGCCCGGAAGAATGGCTGGTAGGCACCCATCTGGTACCAGCGCACAAGCAGCTCTGGCTCTGGGTTTTTGAAGAAGCCACCCACATCCGCTGGGAGAAGGAAGAGAGGAAGCAGGTTGGAAAAGAGGGTGAAGGAGAGATACTGCCTGAGAAATTTCCCAAGGCCCTAACCTGGAATCTCAGCTCTCTTTACTTACACCTTGGTCCTGTGCCCTCTACTTTGCCCCTCTCCCACCAAACCAAGACCCCAGATTCCTCCCTGTCTTACCCCCACAGAAGGAAAGTCCCACCAGCCCCAAGCTGAGACACATAGGAATAGAGATCTTCAAATGGTCCCACTCGGCAGTGTTGTCTCCCGTCCAAACGGCTCCTGAGGAAGACAAGAAGTGGGGAGCTTGCACATGGTAAAGGGGTTCAGCTTTTTACATGGCTGACCTCCCACATCTGCTCTGGGTCCCCAGAACCCTGCTGAAGATGCAGTTCACAAGAACACTTGAACAAGGAGTGGACCTCCCGCACCGACTTCCTTCAAAGCGCATAGCTGAGGAAGCTGATGCAGTGTGTGACTTCCATTCCTCAGAGAGCCAGGTCCAGCCAGGTCCATGGTGCCTGAGATCTGGCCTTCACACCCTTCTGCCACAGTTCCATTCTCTAAACCTTACCAAAGCGCTGGGAACCAGCAAAGAAGGCCCTGGCCAGGACAAAGGGGCGTTCCATGCCCCCAGAGCGCTGTTTCAGCCCATCAGCAGTCGCCATGTGCTGGGTTAGGAGAGAAGAAAACAGGGATAGTGAGGAGCAAAAGCCAGCTGTCATCTGGTGCAAGTTCCCTAGGCCTGTTTCTGGGCTGTTTTTCCTCTTTCCACCAACTCTCCTCTCTCAGCCCCTTACCACATAAAGGCCATAGATGTTATGCACATCCCGGTGCTCCCAGCCCCCATAATGCTGGGCATCCTTGAGCATGGTGACCTCAGGACCATTGAACACAGACGGTTCGTTCATGTCATTCCAGACAAAGAGGTTGGGAGCTGAGCCCTGGGAACATGGGCAGAAAATGGGGACAGAAGGACAGAGGGGAGGAAGAAAACAAACAGTGTCAGAGAAGAGAGCTTCTAGGAATCTAAAAAGATGCATTTTTCAGGGCCCTCCCCGGATCATCAAGGCCCCCTGATATGTTGCCGGCAATCAACCACAGAAGGGTTGGCAAGTGGAGAGAGATTCAGGGAGGCAGGTGGGACGGACAGACGCAGGTCATGGGGAGAGGCCTTCCCCTACCTCATAATTGTCATAGCTGAACATGTTAGCCCACCAGGCCCTCATCGTGGGATTAGTGAAGTCAGGGTAACCAGCTGAGCCTGGGAGAAGTTAAGGGTGGCTCTCAATCCCCTAAGGGACAAAAGAGCCACCATTCTACCTCCCTGGCCAATCACCTCTCCCTCAAACCAATTCTGGGTTTGCCTACCTGGCCAGCACCAGCCCTCATAGTCAGAGCCATCCCGGGTTTTAACGTACAGCCCCAGGTTCCGCAGCTCGTCGTGAACTCGGTAGCCGGAGTCCACCTTGATGTGGGGGTCTACGATGGCCACCAGCTGGGGGCAAGGAACATGGGTGATCAGGTCTCTTTAGGGCTAAAATCCTGAGAAGACCAAGCGTGACTGCAACGCCTTACCTTCCGCCTCTTAGAAGCCAAGCGCTCAAGCATGGTGCGGGGCTGAGGGAAGCGACTGGGGTCCCAGGTGAAATACCGCTTGCCATCAGCATGTTCAATGTCCAGCCAGATGACATCGCAGGGCAGGTTGTGTTCATCAAAGCCCTGATCCACTTCCAGCACATCAGCCTCGTCCCGGTAGTTCCAACGGCTCTGGTGGTAGCCGAGGGAGAAGAGTGGGGGCAACGCCTGGGTTCCTGCAGGTTCATCGAGGGATGGGGGTCACAACGAGGATCAGGCCTAACACCCAGAAACTGAGGGAGGCTTGTGAACTAGAGGCAGGCTGAGGGGTACAGACCTAGAAAACAAGCTGGGGCACAGGATCTCTGAAAACACACAGAATCACCCCTGACAAGAAGAAAAGAGCAGAAGAATGAGGCTGTCAGGGAAAACCACGTACCTGTGAGACTAGCATATTGCCGGAAAACATCAGAGATGGAGGGCCCCAGCAGCAGGAAGACATCAATGATGCCAGTTTCTGACATCCAGCGAACATCTGTCTGTGGGGTCTCCCCAGAGCCCTGAAGGTAGTCCATCATCTTCCCAAACAGGGTCTGTAGAGGGGACCACAGAGGGGTCAGACACCTCCTGCCCTCCCATTTTCCAACCCCAAGACAAAAAGCAGCAATTTTCTCCCAGAGTCCACACACAGCTGGCTCTTATGAGTTGCCTTGGGTAAGACTAAATGGAGCTGCCTCAGTGAGGCTTTCCTGGACCCCACTATCTAAAGCAGTACAGGCCGGGCGCGGTGGCTCAAGCCTGTAATCCCAGCACTTTGGGAGGCCGAGACGGGCGGATCACGAGGTCAGGAGATCGAAACCATCCTGGCTAACACGGTGAAACCTTGTCTCTACTAAAAATACAAAAAAAAACTAGCCGGGCGAGGTGGCGGGCGCCTGTAGTCCCAGCTACTCGGGAGGCTGAGGCAGGAGAATGGCGTGAACCCAGGAGGCGGAGCTTGCAGTGAGCCGAGATCGCGCCACCGCACTCTGGCCTGGGGGCAGAGCGAGACTCTGTATAGATAGATAGATAGATAGATAGATAGATAGATAGATAGATAGATAAATAAATAAAGCAGTACAGCCCCCAGCCCTACTGCACCAGTTTGGGGTAGTTAAGTGCTAACAAAGACTCTTTCATGTCTTTGTTAGCACTTAACTACCCCAAACTCATCTTGCTTTTTTTTTTTGAGACAGAGTCTTGCTCTGTCGCCCAGGCTGGAGTGCAGTGGTGCGATCTCAGCTCACTGCAAGCTCCGCCTCCTGGGTTCACGCTACTCTTCTGCCTCAGCCTCCTGAGTAGCTGGGACTACAGGTGCCTGCCACCACGCCTGGCTAATTTTTTGTATTTTTTAGTAGAGACAGGGTTTCACCATGTTAGCCAGGATGGTCTCGATCTCCTAACCTCGTGATCTGCCTCGGCCTCCCAAAGTGCTGGGATTACAGGTGTGAGCCACCGCGCCTGGCCTTTTTTTTCTTTTGAGACAGAGTCTCACTCCTTTGCCAGGCTAGAGTGCAGTGGTGCGATCTTGGCTCACTGCAACCTCCGCCTCACCAATTCAAGCAATTCTTCTGCCTCAGCCTCCTGAGTAGCTGAGACTACAGGCGCACACCACCACACCCAGCTGATTTTTGTATTTTTATTAGAGACAGGGTTTCAACATGCTGGCCAGGATGTTTTCAAACTCTTGACCTTGTGATCTGTCCACCTCGCCCTCCCAAAGTGCTGGGATTACAGGAGGAAGCCACTACGCCTGGCATCATCTTGCTTTCTTATTATTTTTATTTTTCAAACGTTTTTATAGAGATAGGGTCTCGCCATGTTGCCCAGGCTAGTCTCGAACTCCTGGCCTCAAGCAATCCTCTTGCCTCAGCCTCCCCAAGTGCTGGGATTATAGGCATGAACCATCATGTCCAGTCCCATCTTGCCTCCTTTGTTATGTGTTTAACATGTCTTCCTCCCTGTGAGTCAGAACCTTTGTTTTTTTTTTTCTGAGACGGAGTCTCGCTCTGTCACCCAGGCTGGAGTGCAGTGGTGAAATCTCTGCTCACCACAACCTCCGCCTACCAGATTCATGCAATTCTCCTGTGTTAGCCTCCCAAATAGCTGGGATTACAGGCGCCCGCTGCCACACCCGGCTAATTTTTGTTTTTCTAGTAGAGATGAGGTTTCGCCATGTTGGCCAGGATGGTCTCCAACTTCTGACCTCAGGTGATCTGCCCACCTCAGCCTCCCAAAGTGCTGGAATTACAGGCATGAACCACCACACCCAACTCAGAACCTTTTCAACCTCAGTTAACACTGTATCCCCAGCACCCAGAAGAGTACCTAGCACACAACCCACTGATAGTAAGTGCATTCCGTCAGTCCAGAATAGACAATGCCTTCCCTAAGAACGTGAGTGGGCATGTGTCATCTGGCAGTGATTAGGGAACTCAATTGCTGCCCACCAGGCCCAGGGCCCCTTCTCTCACCCAGTCCCCAAATAGCTAATGCCCCTAGTATACCTATTTGTCTCAAGGCCTGGAAACTTCACTCCCTCCTTTCTCTCCATGCCTGTGCTCTCACCTTCCCAGCAGTGTTGGAGGATATATCAACCCAGGTCTCTGCAGCATTGAGCCAGAAGATGCCCAAGTCACGATGAGGGTTGTGTGCCAGGAGCACAGGCACAGACCCATACAAGGCCATGGGGTTGTACAGCTCATACTGGAACACATCCAAATTGTAGAGGCGATATGGCTCCCCACCCCTGCAGGCAAACAGACAGATGTGGGCTGCTAACTAGCCCCAGGCTACATTATACACTGACTCCACTCCACAGACACAGGTGAGAGATAAGCAATGGTTCCTCTGTCCTTTCTCAAAAAATTTTCTATCACCAAAGGTGATTCTGGACACAGGAAGTTACCCATGCTTGTCTGGAGTATCCAATGTGCACACCCATCTCCCTAAAGGCCTGACTCCTTCGTGCCCACCTCCATCTTCCTGATGTCACCACAGGACTCACTCAGTGACCTTCAGCCTCAGATTGTCTGCATGCTCAGGGATCCCATAGACATGCTCCATGCCTGGCAGAGAGAAGTCCAAACCCACAGACATGGGGCCTAGAAGAAAAACAAAGAACAAGCTTCAGAGCTTCTGCTTGGAAAGGAGCCCTGCACCCCAACCCAAGGAACCCAAGCCCCTCACCATATGGCTTGCTGTCAGAGTGAGTTTTGAATGTCTCCTCCCAGGCTCCTGGCTCATCTTTCTCTGCCTTCCCCTGAGTCTCCTCTGGCTGTTAAGAAGAAAAGAGGACCACTCTCCAATCATACCAGTTCTCTCTTTTCCCACTCCCATCAACTAAATCCCATCCCTGATGGTGAGACTAAGTTCAAGTTTCTCATGGGCCTATCCCCTCCAGCCTCCCAGTCAGCCCAATCCTCCAACCACCCGCCCCCTCCAACTTGCCTTGTCGCCATCCCTGGGTGTTTCCTCAGGCTGGGCCCCATCGCCCTCAGCTGGGTCTTTTGATCCTTGCCTGGAAGGTAGGAGAGCTGTCTGCTCCAATCCAGAGGGGGCAGGGACGAGGGGCTAGTGGAAGGAGGGGTTGGGGAATAGAGAGCCAAGGGTCCAAAGGAACGAAGGCATTGGAGGAAGGGACTAAATGTTAAAGCTTGGAGAGGGAACCCATAATGAGCAGATAAGTTTGCAAAGGATGGGGAGAGAAATGAGGAAGGAAAATGAGGAGTAAGTGCCACCAGGAGGCACAGGCCTGAACACCAGCCTCTGCCAACATCCCAGAAGAGATAGGCAGGATAATTCAGGGGCCTGCATTATCAATGCCAATCCTGGCTCTGTTGCCTCTACTGAGAGACTGTGGCCCCAACTGCCCTCCCTGGGCCTTAGGCTCCTGGCCTGACACAAGGGCTTTGCAAGGTACAGCAAGGTATGACCCACAAGGTATAGCATGTGGGTCACACTATACCAAGCCTCTACAGATATACACAGGGACTTCAAGAGGTTCTGCCAAAAAATGCTTTCAAGGGCAAGTAGCTCTGCCCAGAACCTTAGGTGGCCCTCAGCTGAGAGTCAGGAACCCCAGCAACAGGCAGCATATCTCCATCCCTTGGCAAAGCAATAAGCTCCCTACACTCCTTAAGGACCTGACTTTGAGTATTTCATCTTCCTTCTTCTGGGGGCTCCCAGCCAGGGTAACAGGTAACGGGACCAGGTATCACACAGCAGGGGAAAGTGGGGTGAGTGAAAGGCTGGAAGGGTCTGGGGTACCTCCCCCTGAAGGCTACAGTGAGGAATGGGTAAGGGCAGAGGAAAAGATACAGTACCGGTGGCCATGGATTTACCTAGAGAAAAGGTTCTTGATCTTATCCCACATGCTACCGAGCGTGAGACTAATTTTATCCGAGAAACTGGGGCAGGAGGAGATGGGTAGGGAAGGGGAAAAAGAGGCACAAAACCAACACAAAAACAGAAACATAAAAGTGAGTTTCAGTCGACAAACTTCCAGAGATGGGGGAAAAAGAAACCAAAAAAATAAAAAATAAAAAAGAAGAAAATAAATCTGGGAAATGTGATGATGTGAGAAGGGGAAGAAGGAGACACAGACCCAGGCAGGCCTCCCAGAGATGCCCAGGCCACAGCTCAGGGACAAAAGTGATTGCCTCTTGATCTGTACAGGAAATGGAAAAAACCACACCCGGGTCTGGTTCCTACCGTCCCTGACAGAGAGCTTCTCCCAGCCCCCAGCCCCTACCTGGCTGTCCAGCCACCCTGTCTCCTCCCAGTGCCAGACCTCACAACACCCCTGTGCTCCTTCACACTAGGTTCCCTGCAGTCCCAACCCTTATACTCACGAGACCCTAGGGGCCCTCTGGTGCTCAAACTCCAAGAGTCCTCGGGCATTGACACTAAGCAGAAGGCTTCGGTCCTCTAGTAGGTCAAGGCGGAATGGCCGGGCTGTCAAGATGATCTTGTAGGGTCCCTCAGCCATGGTTAACTCCACACTGTTGTCATCACGACCAGAGACAGAAAGCCTGGGAAACATATCAAAAGAAATATAAGGAAGTACGAAGGGTCAAGAAGAGCAATGACACTTCAGAAAATAGACGGAAATCTACCTGCTAAGAGAAATACGCAGTGTGCTAACAGAGCAGGGACAGACAAGTTAATCAACAGAACCAAATAAAGGGCCCAGAAACAGACCCAAGGATATTTATTACCGTTTTTTTTTTTTTTTTTTGAAGCGGAGTTTCGCTCCCGTTGCCCAGGCTGGAGTGCAATGGTGTGATCTCGGCTCACCGCAACCTCCGCCTCCCAGGTTCAAGCAATTCTCCTACCTCAGCCTCCTGAGTAGCTGGGATTACAGGCATGCGCCACCACACCCAGCTAATTTTGTATTTTTAGTAGAGATGGGGTTTCTCCATATTGAGACTGGTCTTGAACTCCTGAGCCCACGCCCAGCCACTTATTACTTTTTTAAATGTACTAAATACTAAGAGGTGACATAGCAGATGAGAGAGGAAAGGAGATCTATTCAAAAATGGAATTGCAAAAACATTTTCCATATAGGGAAAAAAATGATTTTCCAAATACGAAGAAAAATGATTTTTTTTTTTTTTTTTTTTGGAGATGGAGTCTCACTCTGTAGCCCAGGCTGGAGTGCAGTGGCACAATCTTGGTTCACTGCAACCTCCACCTCCCAGGTTCAAGTGATTCTCCTGACTCAGCCTCCCAAGTAACTGAGATGACAGCCAGGTGCCACCACACCTGGCTAATTTTTTTTTTGTATTTTTAGTAGAGATGGGATTTCGCCATGTTGGCCAGGCTAATCTCAAACTACTGACCTCCAGTGGTGCACTTTCCTTGGCCTCCCAAAGTGCTGGGATTACAAGCATGAGCTACCATGCCCGACTTCTTGATATCATATATCTAATGCCAGATACAAGTATCAACTGCAGAAAGATTATGACTTAAATTTTTTTTTTCTTGAGACAGTCTCACTCTATCACCCAGGCTGGAATGCAGTGGCACAACCTCAGCTCATTGCAACCTCTGCCTCCTGGGTTCAAGTGATTCTTGTGCCACCTGAGTAGCTGGGTCAGCCACCTGAGTAGCTGGGATTACAGGTACCTACGACCACACTCAGCTAAGTTTTGTATTTTCAGTAGAGACAGGATTTCACCACGTTGACCAGGCTGGTCTTGAACTCCTGACCTCAAGTGATCTGTCCGCCTCGGCCTCTCGAAGTGCTGGGATTACAGGCGTGAGCCATCACACCCAGCCTGCTTAAAATTTAAAAGTAAAAGCTTTAGGCTGGGCTCAGTGGCTCACAATTATAATCCCAGCACTTTGGGAGGCCGAGGCAGGTGGATTGCTTGAGCCCTGGTGTTCAAGACCAGCCTGGGCAACATGGCGAAAACCCATGTCTATCAAAAATACAAAAATTTGCCAGTCTCATAACCCGATCTCAAAATAAGTAAATAAATGAAAGCAAAAGTGTTAGAAGAAAATTAAAAAGTATATTTTTGGCTGGGCATGGTGGCTCATGCCTGTAATCACAGCACTTTGGGAGGCCAAGGCAGGTGGTTCATGAGGTCAGGAGTTTGAGACCAGCCTGGTCAATGTACTGAAACTCCGTCTCTACTAAAAATACAAAAAGTAGCTGGGCATAGTGGCACATGCCTGTAGTCCCAGCTACTTGGGCATAGTGGTGCACGCCTGCAGTCCCAGCTACTTGGGCATAGTGGTGCACGCCTGCAGTCCCAGCTACTTGGGCACAGTGGCGCACGCCTGCAGTCCCAGCTACTCGGGAGGCTGATGCTGAAGAATCACTTCAACATGGGAAGTGGAGGTTGTGGTGAGCTGAGATCGCACTACTGCACTCCAGCCTGAGTAATAGAGCGAGACTCTGTCTCAATACATATATATATGTTTTTTCTGACCTTGAAGTAGAAAAGGACTATTTAAACACAACAAAGAAAAGGCTAACACCAGAAGGTAAAAGACCGACACATCTAACTACATTAAATTTCTGTTTATCAAAATATACCTTTAGGATCATCAAGAAAAAGGAAAAGTCGGGCCGGGCGCGGTGGCTCAAGCCTGTAATCCCAGCACTTTGGGAGGCCGAGATGGGCGGATCATGAGCTCAGGAGATCGAGACCATCCTGGCTAACACGGTGAAACCCTGTCTCTACTAAAAATACAAAAAACTAGCCGGGCGAGGTGGCGGGCGCCTGTAGTCCCAGCTACTCGGGAGGCTGAGGCAGGAGAATGGCGTAAACCCGGGAGGCGGAGCTTGCAGTGAGCTGAGATCCGGCCACCGCTCTCCAGCCCGGGCGACAGAGCAAGACTCCGTCTCAAAAAAAAAAAAAAAAAAAAAAAGGAAAAAGGAAAAGTCTAAGAAATTGTACCAGTCTAGCGGGGGGCCTAAGGAAACATGACCACTAAATGTAATAGGGTATCCTGGATGAAATCCTGGAACAGAAAAATAACATACACAAAAACTAAAGAAACCTCAAGTATGAACTTTAGTAAATAATGTATCACTATCAATTCACTAGGTATCACAAATGAACGATAGTCATATTATTAATAGGGAAGGCTGGGCGCAGTGGCTCACACCTGTAATCCCAGTACTTTGGGAGGCTGAGATGGGCGGATCACCTGAGGTCAGGAGTTTGAGACCAGCCTGGCCAACATGGTGAAACCCCACCTCTATTAACAATACAGAATTGGCCAGGCGTGGTGGTGCACACCTGTAGTCCCAGCTACTCGGGAGGCTGAAGCAGAAGGATCACCTGAATCCGGTAGGCAGAGGCTGCAGTGACCCGAGATCGTGCCACTGCACTCCAACCCAGGCAACAGAGCAAGACTCCATCTGAAAACGAACAAACAGCGAAAACTGGGTGCAGATAAGCACAAACTCTCATCCTTGCATGTTTTCTATAAATCTAAAACTAAAATGAAAACTGGCTGGGCGCAGTGGCTCACACCATAATCCCAGCACTTTGGAAGGCCAAGGTGGGTAGATCACAAGGTCAGGAGTTTGAGACCATCCTGGCTAATATGGTGAAACCCCATCTCTACTAAAATTACAAAAATTAGCTGGGCATGGTGGTGCGCACCTGTAATCCCAGCTACTAGGGCAGCTAAGCCAGGAGAATGGCTTGAACCCAGGAGGCGGAGGTTGCAGTGAGCCAAGATCATGCCACTGCATTCCAGCCTGGGTGACAGAGCAAGACTCCATCTCAAAAAAAAAAAAAAAAAAAGAAAGAAAATTGTATTTTTTTTTTTTGAAAGAGATGGGGTCTCACTTTGTTGTCCAGGCTGGCCTCAAACTCTTGGGCTGAAGAGATCCTCCTGCCTCAGCCTCCTGAGTAACTCAGGCTACAGGCACGTGCCACCGCGTGCAGCAAAAGTATGTATGTGTGGTTTTGTTTCTGTTTTTCCAGACAGGGTCTGGATCTGTCACCCAGGCTGGAGTACAGTGACGAGATTTTGGCTCACTACAACCTATACCTCCCAGACTCGAGCAATCCTCCCTCCTCAGCCTTCTGAGTAGCTGGGACCACAGGCACGTGCCACCACACCTGATTTTTTTATTTTCAGTACAGACAAGCTTTTGCAAAGTTGCCAAGGCTGGTCTCAAGCTCCTGGACTCAAGCAATCTGCCCACCTTGGACTCCCAAAGTGCTGGGATTATAGGTATGAGCCACTGTGCCCTGTGCCCTTGTGTTTTCTTTTAAAGACACCTTGGCGAGCACGATGGTTCACGCCTAAGATCCCAGCACTTTGGGAGCCTGAGGCAGGCGGATCACCTGAGGTCAGGAGTTTAAGACCAGCCTGGCTAACATTGTGAAACCCTGTCTCTACTAAAAATGTAAAAATTAGCCAGGTGTGGTGGCACGCGCCTGTAATCCCAGCTACTAAGGAGGCTGAGGCAGGAGAACCACTTGAACCCGGGAGGCGGAGGTTGCAGCGAGCTGAGATCATGCCACTGCACTCCAGCCTGGGTGACAGAGCGTGACTCTGTCTCAAAATAAAATAAAATTTTAAAAAAGTAAATAAAAGGGCCGGGCGCGGTGGCCCAAGCCTGTAATCCCAGCACTTTTGGAGGCCGAGACGGGCGGATCACGAGGTCAGGAGATCGAGACCATCCTGGCTAACACGGTGAAACCCCGTCTCTACTAAAAAATACAAAAAACTAGCAGGGCGAGGTGGCGGGCGCCTGTAGTCCCAGCTACTCGGGAGGTTGAGGCAGGAGAATGGCGTAAACCCGGGAGGCGGAGCTTGCAGTGAGCTGAGATCTGGCCACTGCACTCCAGCCTGGGCGACAGAGCGAGATTCCGTCTCAAAAAAAAAAAAAAAGTAAATAAACCAGGAAAGACAACCAAGCCAAGACCACCATGAGATGTCATTTTATACACAAGCCAGTGACAAAACTTACGTCCAACAACAGTATCAAGTGTTGGAAATGATGGAGACCAATGAGGCCTTTTTTTTTTTTTTTTGAGGCTGAGTCTCCCTCTGTAGCCCAGGCTGGAGTGCACTGGTGCGATCCCAGCTCACTGCAACCTCCGCCTCCTGGGTCCTGGTTCAAGCAATTCTCTTTCCTCAGCCCCCCAAGTAGCTGGGATCACAGGCACGCTCCACCAAGCCCAACTAATTTTTGTATTTTTAGTAGAGATGGGGTTTCACCATGTTGGCCAGCCTGGTCTTGAACTCCTGACGTCTTGATCCACCCGCTTCGGCCTCCCAAAGTGCTGGGATTACAGGCATGAGCCACCGTGCCCGGCTTCAATAAGGCCTTCTTATAAACCATTGGTGGAAGTGTAAATTGGTAAACCACTTTGGCTTTATCTTGGTAAGCTAATCATCTCCACATTCTACAATCCTGCAATTCCTCTCCTAGTTATACACCAAAGAGAAACTCTTGCGCAAGGGTAACAGGAGACATGTACAAGAAGTTTCATAGCAACACTTTGGCTAGCAAAACACTGGAAACAACCCCAAGGCTTATCAACCTAGAAATGGATTAATCAACTGGGGCATATTCATACAACATAATAATCTGCAGCAGTAAAAATGAATGAAGTAGAACTATATGAAACAGAATTAAAGTTATGTGTAAAACAGAAACCCCAGAAGACCACATGTACTAACATACTTCCTCTGTAAAGCTCAAAAACAAAAAAAATATATAATTTATTGCTTAGGCACACAGATATATGTGTGCATAGGTATACACACATAACACAGAACAAAAAAAAAAAAAAAGCAAAGGAATGATAAGCTTCAGAGTAACAACTACCTACATCTAGAGCAGTCAAGGGTACAGGACAGTGAGATACGATTGGGCTGAGGGGAGAGTTTACAGGGTGGAGTATTTGAGACGGAGTCTCACCCTGTCGCCCAGGCTGTAGTGCAGTGATACAATCTCGGCTCGCTGCAACCTCTGCCTCCTGGGTTCAAGTAACTGTCCTGCCTCAGCCTCCTGAGTACCTGGGATTATAGGTTAGCACAACACCTGGCTAATTTTTGTATTTTTAGTAGAGATGGGGTTTCACCATGTTGGCCAAGCTGGTCTCCAACTCATGACCTCATGATCTGCCCACCTCAACCTCCCAAAGTGCTGGGATTACAAGCGTGAGCCACCACGCCCGGCCACTGTTTTCTAAATTATGTATTTTAGAATACAGTAACATAATTTTCTAAATTATGTATTTAAGAGAAAGTCACAGATGGATGCATGGAACACTGATGACAGGGTATCATCACACAATAATCTGAGTAATCCTATTCTGAATATCTGAGGAAAAGGAAAGGAGGAAGAAAGGAAGGAAGGAAGCAAACAAGCAAGCAGGCAGACATTGTATACCTGGAGGACTAGATCTGTAAATAAACAGGGCCTTGTTTATTTCTACTTACATCATTAGCACCTAGCCCAGGCCAGTCAGGGAGGAGAAAGCAATACTTGTTTGCTGAATGAATGAATGAATGAGGATAAAGGGGTAAAGAGAAAAGTGAAACAGAAGAGGTGGGGAAAGGCTGAGGAGTATGGCAAGGTGCTATGCTAGTCAACTGCTACCTTATTGTGGGAAAGAATGTCAGCAACCAAAAAAAGGTCCATCAGGAAGGAGAAAGGGGCCACAGAAATGGATGCTTCTCAGGAAAAATTTACCGAGCTGTTGGCGGATCAGCCACCAAAACATCTGGCACACGGTATCGGGGTCGCCGAGGCTCCAGCTCATCAATCCTGATCCGAGTCATGTTCTTCTGAAGCCCCTGAAGCTCTAGCACCAGCAACACCTGCAGGGACAGAGGTTTGGATCTGGAGAAAGGAAAGGGGCTACACCATGGAATGCCCTTTGAACCCATTCTCTCCTAAGGTGTCGCTCCCTTTGAGCCCTTTGCCTAAAGGCCAAGATCACATTTCTCCGTAAAGTAAGAGTTCAAAGGTTAGGCTGGGACAAAATGTTGGCCACAATTTCCCCCTTTCCAAATTACCCCACAGCCATTGTCCCACCCCCACCAGACTCCTCCTTGTCTCCCGACCTTGGTGACCTCGTGGATGAGATGGACCGTGAGAGAATCAGGACCAAGCTGTAGAGAGTCCAGCAAGGCTCGGTATGGAGAGAGGCCTGGTCGTATGCTTCTCTGTCGCCTGCCAAGTGAAGGGTGGGGAAGTAAGGTAGGGGGCCACCTGCAATGTCCCTAGGTCCCTCTATCACCTGCAGTGTCCTTAGGCACTCCATCTGCCACAGACACCTTCCACATTACCCTACATTCCATCCCTTTCTCCCAGAAATATCATACTTGCAGAAAGAACTCTCTTCACAGGTCTTAAAGTTGCTTCTATCCACAGCGAGGGTAATCCCCAGGCAGACCCCTAAAAAAACCAGTACCAAAGATGCCCAAGACCTATGGAGAAAAGGACAAAGATGGAGCAATCAGCATGGAGGTCAGGAAGGGGCCCCCTTCAAAAGGAAAAGCTTCTTCCTGTCACAGCACTAAGAGATAGTTGAGGAAAGGGGGGAGAAAGATGGAGTAACATCAAACAGAAAAGAAGGCAGAGTGGACACGGGGTTAAGAATCAGGCCTGAGAAGTTGGCTCACTAACACCTTCCCTTTAAAAGGCAGAGTAGGCTGGGCACGGTAGCTCACGCCTGTAATCCCAACACTTTAGGAGGCTGAGGCAGGCGGATCACGAGGAAGGAGATTAAGACTATCCTGGCTAACACGATGAAACCCCATCTCTACTAAAAATACAAAAAAAAAGTAGCCGGGCATGGTGGCAGCCACCTGTAGTCCCAGCTACTCGGGAGGCTGTGGCAGTAGAATGGCATGAACCCGGGAGGCGAAGCTTGCAGTGGGCCAAGATTGGGGCACTGCACTCCAGCCTGGGCAATAGAGCAAGACTCTGTCTCAAAAAAAAAAAAAAGAGGCTGGGCGCGGTGGCTCATGCCTGTAATCCCAGAACTTTGGGAGGCTGAGGTGGATCACAAGGTCACAAGGTCAGGAGATCCGAGACCATCTTGGCTAACACAGTGAAACCCCGTCTCTACTAAAAATACAAAAAAACTAGTCGGGCTTGGTGGCAGGCGCCTGTAGTCTTCAGCTACTCAGGAGGCTGAGGCAGGAGAATGGCGTCAACCCAGGAGGTGGAGCTCGCAGTGAGCCGATGTCGCGCCACTACACTCCAGCCTGGGTGACACAGCGAAACTCCTTCTCAAAAATAAAAAGTAAAAATAAAATAAAGGCGAGTAGACAGAGGATCTTTCGCCTTCAGAGGCCCTGGTGTTGACTCTGGTGACATCAGCCTCTCAGAGGAAAGGAGCACTAACAGCCAGTCTCAGAGGAAATGGTAGTAGCATATGTGTGGAACAGAGAAACAAAGCAAGCTACACCTTTCTATGGGCAAGGTATTGGGTGGATGCAGAGTTAAAGAGCTAAAGATGAGGCCGGGCATGGTGGCTCAAGTCTGTAATCCCACTACTTTGGGAGGCTGAGGCGGGTGGATCACCTGAGGTCAGGAATTCAAGACCAGCCTGGCCAACACGATGAAACCCCATCTCTACCTAAAATACAAAAATTAGCTGGGCGTGGCGTTGAGCATCTGTAGTTACAGCTACTAGGGAGGCTGAGGCATGAGAATCGCTTGAACCCGGGAGGCAGAGGTTGCAGTGAGCCAAGATTGCGCCACTGCACTCCAGCCTAAGTGATAGGGCAAAATTCCGTCTCAGGAAAAAAACAAACAAAAAAAACCTAGCCTGCTGGTTACAGCTCCTAGGGTTCTAACATCCCTAGTACCCTAAGCAACCTGTTTCTCTGATTTCCACTCCTGTATCTTCAAAACACCACCATCACTACCCAAAGCTGGAAAAAAATAACAATAGCTAAAATGTTCTGAGCCCTAAAGCACTCCTAGGGGCCTGGGTAATCACTTTATATTACTAGTTTTCAATTCTGCCTGCAGTTTTTGTTTTTTGCTTTTTTTTTTTTTTGAGACAGTCTCACTCCATCACCCAGGCTAGAGGGCTATGGCATGATCTCAGTTCACTGTAACCTCCGCCTCCCAGGTTCAAGCAATTCCTGTGCCTCAACCTCCTGAGTAGCTGGAATTACAGGAGCACGCCACCATGCCCAGCTAATTTTTGTATTTTTAGTAGAGACGGAGTTTCACCATGTTGGCCAGGCTGGTCTCAAATTCCTGACCTCCAGTGATCCACCTGCCTCGCCCTACCCAAGTAGCTGGGACTACAGGTGGTAGCCACAGCACCCAGCTAACTTTTTTAAAAGTACTTTTTTGGTCAGGCGCAGTGGCTCACGCCTGTAATCCCAGCACTTTGGGAGGCTGGCCGGGCGGATCATGAGGTCAGGAGTTCGAGGCCAGCCTGGCCAATATGGTGAAACCCCATCTGTACTAAAAATACAAAAATTAGCCAGGCATGGTGGTGGGGGCCTGTAATCCCAGCTATTCGGGAGGCTGAGGCAGGATAATTGCTTGAACCAGGAGGTAGAGGCGGAGGCTACAGTGAGCAGATCACACCATTGCACTCTAGCCTGGGCAACAGAG
>NW_022303837.1:0-9155 GCF_002776525.5 Piliocolobus tephrosceles | reverse complement strand
AGGCTTGAGCCACCACGCCCGGCCCTTTTTTTTTTTTTTTAAGATAGATTCTAGCTCTGTTGCCCAGGCTGGAGTGCAGTGGCGCGATCTTGGCTCACTGCAACCTGCCTCCCAGGTTCAAGCAATTCTCCTGTCTCAGCCTCCCGAGTAGCTGAGACTACAGGCTTGCGCCACCACGCCCGGCTAATTTTTGTATTTTTAGTGGAGATGGGGTTTCACCCTATTGGTCAGGCTGGTCTCAAACTCCTGACCTCAGGTGATCCACCCGCCTTGGTCTCCCAAAGTGCTGGGATTACAGTGACGGTGCCCAGCCATTCATAAAATGTTTATACAAATATAACTTTAGCAAATATTTAGCATAACAATCAAAATTACAAATCATAACATTAAATTCGTATAAATATATGTAATTTTTGGAACATGTATATCAACAACATACCCATAAATATAACTGAGATGAAATCTAATGTCACCTCATTTGACAGTGCCCTCCCATGCAGTATCACCCCATTTGACAATGCCCGCCCATACAATCTACCAAATAAATCGAATCTTTTTTTTTTGAGATGGAGTCTAGCTCTGTCACCCAGGCTGGAGTGCAGTGGTGCGATCTCAGCTCACTGCAAGCTCCACCTCCTGGGTTCATGCTATTCTCCTGCCTCAGCCTTCCCAGTAGCTGGGACTACAGGCGCCCACCACCACGCCTGGCCTATTTTTTTTTGGTATATATTTTTTAGTAGAGATGGGGTTTCACTGTGTTAGTCAGGATGGTCTCAATCTCCTAACTTCGTGATCTGCCTGCCTTGGCCTCCCAAAGTGCTGGGATTACAGGCATGAGCCACTGCGCCCGGTCTTTCGAATCTTTTAATACTTCTACAAGATGAGAGATACATTCTTTAGACTCCCCAAGGAACCCAGCTGAAAATCCCAGAGTTAATTTTAAGCCAAAATTTAGGATTTTGATACTGGAGAAACCCATCAAAGATGTCAAATTTGAAAACACTTGATCAAAACAGAATCACAGGTCACTATTAAAAGAATATTCATGGCTGGGCGCGGTGGCTCACGCCTATAATCCCAACACTTTGGGAGGCCGAGGTGGGCGGATCACGAGGTCAGGAGATCAAGACCATCCTGGCTAACATGGTGAAACCCCATCTCTACTAAAAATAGAAAATATTAGCCGGGCGTGGTGGCAGGCACCTGTAGTCCCCGCTACTCGGGAGGCTGAGGCAGGAGAATAGCATGAGCCCGGGAGGCGGAGCTTGCAGTGAGCCAAGATTGCCCCACTGCACTCCAGCCTGGGTGACAGTGAGACTCAAAAAAAAAAAAAAAAAAAAAGCATATTCATTTAACCAGAGACTTCCAAAGCAATACAGAAAGCTACATGGATATAAAAACCGTAACCCTTTAAAGATCAGTTTTGCTAAGTAATCAAAAAGGGTACTTGAATTGAATTAGACGCAGGTGTGTACAGGGTTATGAGCATAGACAAATGATTACTTTGGTCATATCTCCATTTTCCACCTGATTACACATGAGAATGGCATCTTTACTGACCAGAAAGCCAGTGTTATATATAGCAGGCGGAGGAGGCACTCTAGGACTTGAGACAAGAACATTGTTGTGTAGAAATTTCATTGACTGTGTTAAAATTCTTCTCCATGCACTAGAGAACACATAGCATGGCATTTAGAATGAGATGGGCATTAACTGGCTGCAAGGTCTCCGCACTTACTAGCTGTGTGACATTGGACAAAGTGCTTCATCATTCTGAGACTCAGTTTTTAAGGGAAAAACAACTATCTACCTTGTAAACTTGCTAGCAGGTTTAAGTGTAATAATGTGTGGGAATGACTGCACTGTGACTAACATGTAGTAACAGCTTAATTAATGTTAACCCTTATCATTATCGTGTAAGAATGTGAGTTACATGAGAGAGGAACCTCATCAGTTTGTTCTCTGCTATATCCCCAAGACCATGAATCATGGCTGGCATGTAGTAGGCATTTAATAATATTTGTTCAACAGGTATTTGGCAGTCTCGGAGGGCAGAAAGGGGCTGGGAAGATTTTTAAATGACATTTTTAAAAAAGTCACATTGTCCTGCAATACCAATTTTTCTTGCATATTTAGGAAATTGAGGGTTTTTTCCTAAAACATATGGGAAATAGGATGCAAAATTTGCACGAATGTTTCAGACACAGTTAGAGGTTTCCAAGAGATTTTGTGCCGGGGAGGCTGCTTGCTACAAGCTCCCAAAGCTCTGGGAGGACATAGTATTCATCCTCCCTCAGCAGAGGCGGTGAGGCAAGAAGCTCTGGGGAGCCCCCCAGCCTTGGACTTTCAGCGTACTGTGTTAGGTCTTTATAGTTTGGGCCCACGGCACAGAGAAGTCACAGGTCTCTGGCTTCCTGTGACCTTTACCCTCTTTGCCAAGGGAAAATGTGACCCTCCAAAGCAAGAAACTTGAGGGTGTGGGTCACCCCAGCCTTGCCATCTGCCCAGAGCCTGAGAAGGAAGGAACAATGATCCTCCAGGTACCTCACAGCGCTGCTACAGGTGGCCACTGCCCTGTGATCACCCAGCCATGTCGGGCAACCTGAACCCCATCTGCAGGGATGTGAGGAGGAAAATACAAAAGTCTTTAGGTGAGCACTAAGAAGGCAGATGCAGCAGAAACCTCCAGGCGGTAGCTACCCAGTGTTGGACTTACGGTGGAGACAGAGGGTAGCTGGCGATCATGTGTACTTACACTCTAGGGTCACCAGGTGGCACTATGGCCTCATCTGTGGCTCTGAAAATGAAGCTTTGGAAGGAGATCATCACAGCTAACGTTTAACAAGCCCCTACTATGTGCCAAATCCTTCACCCCTCGCAACAACTTAACGAGCTAAGGATTCTTATTATATATATTTTATAGAGAAGGAAATGCAGACATACAGAGGTGAATTATCTTACCCAGATCACACAGTTAATAAGTGGTGGAGGCAGAATACAATCTAAACAGTGTGGCTCTGGAGCCCACATGCATTGATTCGACAGGTGTTTATTGAGTACCTGCCATGGACAAGGCCTTGTGTGATTAAATAGGGTTATGATTAATAATATAAAAATGACAAATCACTAACACTTTTTAGACTTAACATTTTCTTTTTTTGTAGGTTTCAGGCACATAACTGTATATCCAGTAATAGTGAAATGGATCCCACTAATTATGACAGAAATGATGATACGTTTGAACGACTTGGATGTTTTATAGGTATGATCTGGTGAAACCTTGAGAGAAACTGAATGACGAATGAAACTTTATTGTTCCTGTTTCAGACAGAAGAAAACTGAAAACTGAGGTTGAAAGGGGTAAAGTAATTTTGCATGGCATGAAGAAGAAATTCAGAGTACAGGAATTTGAACTTGGTTCTGTCCTTTTCTGAAGCCCCCATGCTCTTGACCACTATAGACTCAAACGTCACCTTGTTTTTCCACTCATTCAACAATCTTTTTTTTTTTTAATTTATCTAATAGGTTGGCACTCATCATGAGCCTGTGTTCTCATTCTGCAGGTGGTGGAGCTCTCTATTGTCCTGACCCCACAGTTCCTGTCCCATGACCAGGGCTAGCTCACCAAGGAGCTGCAGCAGCATGTAAAGTCAGTGACATGTCCATGCGAGTACCTGAGGAAGGTGAGTGAGCGCAGACAGATGGGGCCCAGTGCCCTTGAACAGTCAGTGACATACCCCATATGAGTACATGAGGAAGGTGAGTGACTGCAGACAGATGGGGCCTGGTGCCCTTGAGCAGTTCCCGGGTCTCGGCTGCCACACGTCTCATAGCGGGCGATGCTGGGGGAAGCTTACACAGTCATGGTACTGGCTTCTTCCTCTTTTTCCTGAAATACTCGGTGGACTCCATTAAGGCCACCATATGGTGTCAGCCTGCATCGGAGACTGTGGACGGACAGAGGAGGAGAGTGGGGAATTGATGGGAAATGACTGCAGGGCTCAGTCACCACAGATTTGCTTCATCCTCAACCAGGTGGAGTTTGTCCCAGAGCTGCACAAAATTATCACCAGCACGATTAAACGGGGTACACTTCAGAAAAAGCAGTTTGGTCAGATGTAATCAGCAGTGAACTCACAATCAACTGAGTGACATTGAGTCAGTAAATCTCTGACTGCCTCAGTTACCCCATATGATAGTTTTGAGGATGGGAGCATTGAAAGAGTTGATTTGGAAGGATATCAAGAGTGAAAATTCCAAGATTTTACTTCCTTTAAGTTAAATCCAGGCACTATCTTTCCTGCAAGTCTCCTGTTCCTTTCAGATAGCACAAGTGAGAGTGCTCAGATTAGGGCTGGAGGTTGTAAACTGTTGCTCCCACCCCGACAGTGCCCCTGTGTCAGGCGTGTATTCTGTGCATTTTCCTATGCTAAACACTTTCCCAGAACATCGTGGGGCCTGATTTTTCCTCTTTGTTCCAGTGGCCCTGGGTAAGTCAAGTGCCCATTCAATGACCAGGACACAGAGATCTTAGAGAGATGCTCCATGAGGCCCCAGGTGCCAGCCTGTACCCTGCCGGAGCATGAGGCAAGGGATAGGGCATCGTCTGTTGGGGTAGTGGTCAGCCAGGCTTGGTCACTCTCCTTGCTCACCAGACGATCCTACACCTGCCACCTCTGATGGATCCACTGCCTCTGTGCCTGCCTGTACTGCTGATGCTCCAGTGGCTGCCTCAGCACCCCAGCCTAGGCCCAATGCCACTGAAGACGGACCTGCCTCCTGGGGACCCAGGAGTCCTACCACTCAGCTGTCCCCAGGAGTGCCCAGATCCTCATTCTTATCCAGGACCTAGGAGCCGTATCCCCTGGCCTTCCCTTATCAGCCGTAAAATGATATTTATCATTTACGGCTGCTGCTGTTATCATCATCACTGCCTTTAGTGGCCAAGGGCCTTCCAGAGTGCCAGCTCTGGAAAGAAAGATGCCCTTAGGGGGTGATGACACTCAGGTACACAAGCTCTCAACAGAGTGCTACCTCCTATCCTCAGACAGTCTTTGCACGCAGCCATTGGCACTCCCATTGTATGGAAGGAAACCAGCCCAGGGTCACACAGCTGGTCAGCAGCAACACAGCTGGTCTCAAATCTAAGGTGCCTGGCCCTGCCTCCATGAGGGACCGGCCTGCAAAGGAGGTTGATCCTGGCTTTGGGGAGGCTTTCCTGGGCTGCACAAATAACCTCCCCTGTTTGAAGCCCCAAACTCTGCTCACATCTCCTTCCTTTCCCTGTCTCTGCTTGGGCTATAATCAAGTTGATTCTAGCAACCCTTCATGGGCATTATGATACTCTCTGCCGTTCACTTTTGGGCTAATATGACTTCAGCCCCCACTTACTTGGTCTCTCCTTTACAACCAAGGCAACCCAAATCTAGGGCTTTTTTGTTTTTGTTTTTTTGAGACAGAGTCTCACTCTGTCGCCCAGGCTAGAGTGCAATGGCACGATCTCAGCTCACTGCAACCTCTCCCTCCCAGGCTCAAGGGATTGTCCTGCCTCAGCCTCCTGAGTAGCTGGGACTACAGATGCATGCTACCACGCCCAGATAATTTTTGTATTTTTAGTAGAGACAGGGTTTCACCATGTTGGTCAGGCTGGTCTTGAACTCCTGACCTTGTGATCTACCTGCCTTAGCCTCCCAAAGTGCTGGGATTACAGGCGTGAGCCACCTCGCCCAGCCAAATCTAGGGCTGCAGCACGGCAGCAACATACAAATAGAAATAAATTCCACAGTTTTGTTATCCCTGTTTTTTGTTTGTTCGTTGTTTTTCGAGACGTAGTCTTGCTCTGTCGCCTAGGCTGGAGTGCAGTAGTACGACGTCAGCTCACTGCAACCTCTGCCTCCCGGGTTCAAACTGTTCCCCTGCCTCAGCCTCCCGAGTTTCTGGGACTACAGGCGCCTGCCACCACACCTGGCTAATTTTTGTATTTTTAGTAGAGTCAGGGTTTCACCATACTGGCCAGGCTGGTCTTGAACTCCTGACCTTGTGATCTGCCCACTTTGGCCTCCCAAAGTGCTGAGATTACAGGCACGAGCCACCGCACCCAGCCCCTGTTTTGTTTTTGTTTTGCTTGTTTCTTAGGGTTGTTTTTCTATTTATGGTAAAGGCATTGGCTTTCCATTTGTAGCATCAATAGAATATTTCCTGTTTACACTAACCTTATGTCATAGTAAATGGCAAAGGGATTTAAAGCAGTGGTTTTCAGCTGCCAGAGGCCTGAGTGAGTTTGGGTGCACTCTGTGTGATCGGGCAGCAGAAGGCCTTTGGGAAGTTTAGCTGAGGACAGGGCCAGGAAAGGTGATGGACAGTGTGGGGGTCTGTCCTGGTCACCAGGCCGCTGGGTCCTGGCCACCTGCTTGGCACTCCCCACCCATCACTCATGATGCTGCCAAACCCTCTGGGTATTGTAGCCAAATCCCCTGGGAGAGAAGCTGATGAACTTTGTTCCTTGAAATGCACAGATTCCTTGGACATCCCTGGTAGGTCAATCATGAAAGTCAACTTGGTTTTCTCCCCCTCATTTGGGTTCAGAATTTAAAGGCCACACTCACAGGCAGTAAGATGATATAGATAAGTGACATCATCACTCTGTTTCAGATGTGAAAACGTCTATGTGGAGTAGGGGTGATTTGCGAACACACAACCTTGTGCCACAAAGTGGAAATCCCAGGCCAGAGGGAGACATCTTATTGCCATGTTATGATCTTGTCATTGAGTTTAAAGGCAGTCTTGTTTCATTTTGGATTCTTTCTTAGGTTTATATCTTATAAGGGCACTTTGTCCAAGCAAATAATAATTTTGAGTTAACTTTTATTCATTGACATTTTTTTTTGAGACGGAGTCTTGCTCTGTCACCCGGGCTGGAGTGCAGTGGCACAATCTTGCCTCACTGCAAGCTCCGCCTCCTGGGTTCGCGCCATCCTCCTGCCTCAGCCTCCCGAGTAGCTGGGACTACAGGTGCCCGCCACTATGACCAGCTAATTTTTTTTTTTTTTTTTTTTGAGACGGAGTCTCGCTCTGTCGCCCAGGCTGGAGTGCAGTGGCCGGATCTCAGCTCACTTCAACCTCCGCCTCCCAGGTTCACGCCATTCTCCTGCCTCAGCCTCCCAAGTAGCTGGGACTACAGACCAGCTAATTTTTTACATTTTTTGTACAGACGGGGTTTCACCGTGTTAGCCAGGATGGTCTCGATCTCCTAACCTCGTGATCCACCCGCCTCGGCCTCCCAAAGTGCTGGGATTACAGACGTGAGCCACCGCACCTGGCCTTATTCATTGACTTCTAGCACAATTATATGATGAGAAACATGCTGTGTGATTTGATTCCTCTGAAATATATTGAGATTTGCTGGAACAAAATAAGTTAGGTTAATTTTTGTAAATGTGCCATGCATGCTTAAAATGAATGTATCTACAACATTTGTTCCTGAGATACAGGTTGATGGATGGATGGCTACATGGATGTGATGGAGATGGTTACTATTGGGACCTTCCGCATCCTACTGATGTTTAGTTGCTTAGGATATGAATGGATGAGCGGGGACTGTAAAACCTCTCACTCTGCTTGGGTATGAGGTTCTTCCTGTCCTCCTGCCATCTTGTTTTTCACGTTTTGCCTCCAGGTTTGACCTTGAGGAATCCTGGGAGCTCAGGAAGGAAGCAGCCACCCAGAAGCAGGGACAGGGAGCTGGTTGGGGAGGACTAGAAATCAGAAGGTTTGTGAAGGTTCCAGAGAGGACCTGTCCTTGGGGGGAGCGTGGGGGGCTGAGATGGGGGAGCGGGCATTGGAAGGGCGTCGGCGCTCAGTGCAATGTCCATTGTGAGGCAGCATGATCCGGGGCCGGTGATTGGTGGAGAGGGAGTATAAAGCCCCAGGGTTGTTAAGGCAGCGCCCAGACGGAAGCCGGTTTGCTGGAAAGCAGAGCCCTGGTCCCCGTCTAATTGCTCCTGAGCCTCCCGCTCCCTTGCCCCGCGCGTCCTGTTGCTTCTCTGATTGACCTTCTCCCTGACCTGTAGCTAAACCTTCCACCAGTACTTGAGAACTTCATTTGAATCGGATCCTTTCCCATACCCCTTCCTCCTCCTCCTCCTCCTCCTCCCCAATAGCCCCCTTCTCCTCCTTTACCTTCCCTCCCCTCCCCTCCCCCTCCCCAAGTCAGATGGGGCCGTCCCCATCCCCTTCCCTGCCCCCGCCCTAAGCCACCCCCACCTCTGTCCTGGCCGCCTCAGGGCCCCCTGAGAGGACCGGGACATGCGGGTGCGGTGGCTGCTCTTTTGGCTCCTCCTGCTGGGATTTCTCAGCCATCAGTCGACCTATGTGAGTAGACGCTGGACCCGTGGGGTTTCTTCCTTGTTATTGGGCCGTGTCACGCGGCATGAAATTACACAGCTCAGGCCTGTAATCCCAGCAGTTTAGGGAGCCGAGGTGGACAGATCACTTGAGTCCAGGAGTTCAAGACTAGCCGGGGCATCATAGCTAAACCCCATCTCTACAAAAAATGCCAAAAAAAAGATTAGTCGGGCCTGGTGGTGCGCACCTGTTGTCCCAGTTACTGGAGAGGCTGAGGTGGGAGGATCGCTCCGGCCCAGGAGTTGAAAGCTGCAGTGAGTCGAGATTGCCCCGCTGCACTCTTGTCTCAAACACAACGAATCAAAACAAAGTGAAATGTTATTTGAGTTTTGTGTCATCTTGTTTTTTTTTTTTTTTTTTTTTTTGAGACAGAGCCTCACTCTGTCGCCCAGGCTGGAGTGCAGTGGCAAGATCTTGGCTTACTGCAACCTCTGCCTCCCGGGTTCAAGCGATTGTCCTGCCTCAGCCTCCTGAGTAGCTGGGATTACAGGCGCAGACCACCACGCCTGGCTAATTTTTGTATTTTTAGTAGAGACCGGGTTTCACCATCTTCGCCCGGATAGTCTCTATCTCTTGACCTTGTGATCCACCTGCCTCAGCCTCCCAAAGTGCTGGGATTACAGGCGTGAGCCACAGCACCAGGCCAAAATATATAACCTTAAGTGTAAGTTTACTAACTTTGAAAAGTACATACACCAGCATAAGCCAACCCCCTTTCAAGATCTACACTATTTTTTGTTTGTTTGTTTGTT
>NW_022303836.1:4831-8659 GCF_002776525.5 Piliocolobus tephrosceles | reverse complement strand
TCACATTTATTTACTTGCATGTGTTAAACCATCCCTGCATCCCTGAGGTGAAACCCACTTAATCATGATATGCTTTTTGATGTGCTATTGTATTCAGTTAGCTAGTGTTTTGTTGGGGATTTTTGTATCTGTGTTCATCAGGGATATTGGTTTGTTGTTTCTTTTGTTGTATCTTTTCCTGGTTTTGGTAGCAGGGTGATACTGGCTTCGTAGAATGATTTAGGGAGGATTCCCTCTTTTGCAGTCTTTTGGAATAGTTTCTGCAGGATTGGGATCAGTTCTTTGAATATCTGATAGACTTCAAGTGTGAATCCTTCTGGTCCCGGGCTTGTCGTTGTTGTTGGCAATTTTCAAATTTTTAAATTACTGATTCAATCTCTCTACTTGTTGTCTATTGAGGGTTTCAATTTCTTCCTGATTTAATTTCAGAGTGTTGTATGTTTCCAGGAATTTATTCACTTTCTCTAGGTTTTTAGCATTTCTCATGGTGCTGGTTTGGTAACGACAAATTCCCTCAGCATGTGTTTGTCTGAAATGACTTTATTTCTCCTTTATTTATGAAACTTAGTTTTGCTGGATACAGAATTCTTGGCTGACAGGTACTCTGTTTAAAGAGGTTGAAGATAGGACCCCCAATCCCTTCTTGCTTATAAGGTTTCTGCTTAGAGGTCTGCTGTTAGTCTGATAAGTTTTCCTTTATAGGTTACCTGATGCTTTCATCTTAGTGCTCTTAGAATTCTTTCCTTCATATTGGCTTTAGACAGCCTGATGATATGACTATATGCTTTGGTGAAGATCTTTTTGCTGTGCATTTTCCAAGAGTTCTTTGACCTTCTTACATTGGGATATGTAAATATCTAGCCAGGTCAGTGAAGTTTTCCTCAGTTATTTCCTCTTCTCCCTCAGAAACATCAGTTATTCTTAGGTTTGGCCATTTTATATAATTTCATATTTCTTAGAGACTTTGTTCATTTCTTTTAATTATTTTTTCTTAGCTTTTTGAGCTTTTTTGTGTTATGTATCATGCCACATCTCTGTGTATAGCCGCACGAGATAATAATGAACAGATTTTCATTCCTGTGAAGATTCACTTCCCAGCCGGGCGCGGTGGCCCACACCTGTAATCCCAGCACTTTGGGAGGCTGAGGCAGGCGGATCATGAGGTCAGGAGATTGAGACCATCCTGACCAACATGGTGAAAGCCTGTCTCTACTAAAATACAAAAAAACTAGCTCAGTGTGGTGGTGTGCACCAGTAGTCCCAGCTACTTGGGAGGCTGAGGCAGGGGAATCGTTTGAACCTAGGAATGTGGAGGTTGCAGTGAGCCAAGATTGCACCATGGGAAACGTATGCAGGAATCCTATTTGTAATAATTTTACCTAAAAGGGCACTAAGCTTCCTCAGTATATTAAATAAAAATGTATGTGTATAATTTTAAAATAAATACAAACGAGAGCATGAGAACAAATATTTGTGCTAATTATGCATTTCAAAAGAATAAGGCAGAATTAGGGCCATAATAATAATCCCTTGTAGCATTTTGTTTTAAATTCTCAACAATAAACATAATGAGTTAGTTTCCAAAAACATTTTCCTTTCCCTGATTCTGAACACTCCGATTAATCAGAAATGCACTGTTACAGGCATCAGTGTCATTCAAGGACGTGACTGTGGAATTTACCCAGGAGGAGTGGCAGCACATGGGCCCTGTTGAGAGGACCCTGTACAGAGACGTGATGCTGGAGAACTACAGCCACCTCGTCTCAGTGGGTGAGCACAGCTTACCATGAGATTCCCCCAGAGTGCGGTTCTGTTTCTCCTCTCTTTCTCTCTCTCCATACCGTACCGTGTGACTCCCTCTACAGTGCAATTCTGGTTTTCCTTTTTTATATTAGTTACTTTTATTGAGGTGTATTTAACAGAAAATACAATTCAGCACCTTTCAATGTACCAATCAATGAGTTTTTAAAAATGTATACAATTGATTACCACAATCCAAATCTTGGTTTGGAATATTTTCATCACCCCCAAAAGATTCATTGTAGCCCTTTGCAGTGAGTCCCCTCCCTCCATCCCTTCCCCCACAACCCCTGGTAACTATTTGTCTGCTTTCGATTGTAATAATTTTGCCTTTTCTCCAATTTCATATAAATGGAATCATAAATTTTATACTCCCTTTTGTCTGGTTTTCTTTAGCATAATGCTTTTGAAACTCATGCACATGTGTGTATTAGTGGTTTATTATTTTATCCTAAGCAGTGTCCCTTTGTGGGCATATACTGCACTTTGTTATCCTTTATCCAGTTGGTCAACATACGGAACTTTTTCCCAGTTGGTGCTTTTATGAATAAAACTGCTATGAACTTTCACATACAAGTCTTTGTGTCAACATATGTTTTCATTTCTCTTGTGTAAGTACCTAGGAGTGGGCTTGCCAGGTCTTCTGATAAGTTTATCTGTCTATAACTTTATAAGAAACTGCCAAATGTTTTCAAACTGGCTCCACAGTTGTTCATTTTCATGAACAATGTCTGTGAGTTCTCATTACTCTTTGGTTACCATTATTTGGAAAATTTTACTGTTTTTAACAATTCTAGTTGGGTTTTAATTAGCATCTTCCTGATGACTAACAACATTGAACCTCTTTTTATATGCTTTTTAGCCATTCATAAATCTTCTTTAAGTGACCAGTCAAATCTTTAGCCCATTTTTGTTTCGTTTAGTTTTTAGTATTTTTGTTTGTATAGTCGAAGAAGTTCAGACCTTGATTAGATATATGTTTTGCAGACTTTTTCTTGCTATGTCTCGCTTCTGTTTTTAAGAGAAAATGTTTTCAGTGTTTAATGTTTTGCATATATTTTAAGAAACCTTTTTTATATTGAAATAATTACAGATTTATGGGAATTAGCAAAAATTGTGTCCTCACCTTAGTTTCCCCCAAAGGACACATGTTATATAACTGTACTACAGTATCAACACCAGGAAGTGGACACTGGCACAACGTGTGTGAATAGCTGTGTGCCGTTTCATCACATGTGGACATTGGTGTGACCACCATAGTTGCCATACAGGACTGTTCTATCACCGCAAAGATCTCTGGTGCTACTCATTGATAGTCACGCCCATGCCGTCTCTCACGTTGTCCCTAATCCCTGCTAACTGCTAATCTGCTAGCTGTATAATTGGTCATTTTGAGACTGTTCTATACATGGAATCGTACAGTATTTGATGTGTTGAGATTGCCTTTTTCACTCAGCATAATGCTGTTGAGATCCAAGTTGTGGTGTATCCATAGTTCATTCCTTTTATTGCTGTGTATACAACACACTACATGAACGTCATTGTTTAGCCATTCACCTATTCAAGGA
Organism: Piliocolobus tephrosceles; assembly: GCF_002776525.5. Lineage (NCBI taxonomy): Eukaryota > Metazoa > Chordata > Mammalia > Primates > Cercopithecidae > Piliocolobus > Piliocolobus tephrosceles. The sequence goes on along the minus strand of NW_022303836.1, from coordinate 5,291 downwards.
CATTTTGTTTGTTTCCAGTTTGGGGCTATTATAAAGTTGATGTGAGCATTCATGTTCAGATATTTTGTGAACATAAGTTTTTCCAGGATAAGTACCGAAGAGTGTGATTGTTGGATTGTATGTTAAGTTATGTTTTATTCTTTAAGAAAGTGCCAAACTATTTCCCAGAGTTGCTGTACCATTTTGCATTTCTACCAGCAATATATGAGGGATCTAGTTATTTCCTATCCTTTCTAGTACTAGGCATTGTTGCTATTTTATATATTAGTGGTTGAATAGGTGTATAGTGATATCTCATAGTGATCCTAATTTGCATTTCCCTAATGGCTACTGATAATCAATATTTTTTTCATGTGTTCACATGCCATCTGTGTATCCTTAGTAAAATATCTGTTCATGGCTTTTGTCCATTTTTTAATTGGAAGTTTGTGTGTTTTACCATTGACTTTTGAGAAATTAG
>NW_022303836.1:0-4821 GCF_002776525.5 Piliocolobus tephrosceles | reverse complement strand
CTCCCTTTTATCTCTACCCTCACCAACACTAGCTATCTCGTCTTTTTTATTATAGCCATTCTAACAGGTGTGAGGTGATATCTTGTTGGGGTTTTGATTTGCATTTCCCTGATGATCACAGATGTGGAGCACATTTTTGTATCCTTGTTAGCCATTTGTGTGTCCTTGGAGAAATGTCTATTCAGGTCCTTTGCCCCGTTTTTAATTGGGTTATCTTTTCATTTTGAGTTTGCAAGTTCTTTATATATTTTGAATGCTGACCCCTTATCAAATGTATGGTTTGCAATTTTTTTTTTTTTTTTTTTTTTTTTTGGAGTCTGTAGGTTACCTTTTTAGTTTTGTTTTGGGGTTTTTTTTTGTTTTTTGTTTTTGTTTGCTTGTTTTGGCTATGCAGAAGCTTGAGCTTATTTTTGCTTTTATAGACTGAGCTTTTGGTGTGATGTCCAAAGAAAAATTTCCAGGGCCATTATCAAGAATCTTTCCCCCATTGTTTTCTTCTGGGACTTTTATGGTTTCAGGTATCCCATTTAGGTCTTTTATCCATTTTGCGTTGAGTTTGTGTATGGTATATGATAAGGGTTTGATTTAATTCTTTTGCATGTGGATATCCAGGTTTCCTGTTACCATTTATTAAGGAGACTATCCTTTCCCCATTGTTTATTTCTTGGGGACTTTGTTGAAAATTAGTTGACTACATATATTTGGATTTCTTTCTGGGCTCTGTATTTTGTTCCATTGTTCAATGTTTCTGTTTTCATTGCAATACTTTTGTACAGAATTTGAAATCAGGAAGTAGGATGCCTCCAACTTTTTCTTTCTTTGTCAGAATTTTTTTTGACTATTCAGGGTCTTTCTAGCTTGCAATCATGTTCAACATATGTAAATCAATCAATGTGATACATCACAATAACAGAATGAAAGATAAAAACCACATAGTCATCTCCATTGATACAGAAAATGTATCTGACAGAGTCCAGCTTACTTTCTTAGTAAAAACTCTCAACAGTTTAGGTATAGAAGAAAAGTTGCTCAACATAATGAAGGCCATTCATGAAAAACTCAGAGCCAACATAATAATCCATGGGAAAAACCTAAAATCTTTTCCACTAAGATCTGGTACAAGGATCCGTTTTTCTTCTCAATTGCTGTGGGGGTCTTTTGTGGTTCCAAATGAATTTTAGAATTGTTTTTACTATGTCTCTGAAAAATTACATTGGAATTTTGGTAAGGATTATGTCAAAACTGTATATTGCTTTGAGTAGTATGGACATTTCAACAGTATTAATTGCTCCAACTTGGTATCCTTTGACTTACCTCCTCTTATTTGCTCCTCACCCCTCGAAACCCCCTGGTAACCACCATTTTATTCTCTGACTCTATGTATTCAACTTTTTTTTTTTTTTTTTTAACATTCCACATATAAGCGAGATCATGCTGTATTTTTCTTTCTGTGTGTGGCTTCTTTCACTTAGCATAATGTCTTCCAGGTTTATTCACGTGTGGCTAATGACAAGATCCTTTTTAAGCCTGAATAACATTCTATTGTATGTATGTGTACCAGGAACATAATACATCTTTCCATTTATTTGGGCGTTCAATTTCTTTTATTAATGTTTTATAGTTTTCAGTGTACAAATCTTTCGCTTTTTGGTTAAATTTATTCCTAAGTATTTTTTTTTTCTTTTTTATGTGATTGTGTGTTCTCAAATTTTTTTTGGATAGGTCATTAGTGGTATACAAAAATGCAACCCATTTTTGTATGTTGATTTTATATTCTGCAACTTTACTGAATTTGTTTATTCTAACAGTTTTCTGGTGGAATCTTTGGAGTTTTCTTCATATAGGATCATGTTAACTGCAAATAGAAATAATTTTACTTCTGCCTTTCTGACTTATATGCGTTTTATTTATTTTTCTTGCCTGGTTGCTCTTGCTGTTACTTCTAGTACTACTTGAATACAAGTGGTGAGAGTGGGCATCTTTGCCTCACTTTAGAGGAAATCTTTCTTAAATCTTAGAGGAAAGCTATCTGTTTTCCCCCACAGATTATGATGTTGGCTATGGGCTTTTCCTAAATTTCCCTTATCATATTGAGGAAATTTCCTTTTATACTTATGTTGTTGAGAGCTTATAATCAAGAAATTATATTGAATTTTGTCACATGCTTTTTCTGCATCAATTGAGATCAAGTGGTTTTTATTTTTTATTGTTTTAATGTGATGTATCACATCGATTGATTTGCATGTCTTCAAACAGCCTTGCATGCCACAGATAAATCCCACTTGGTCATGCTGTATAATCATTTTGATCCATTGTTGAATTCAGTGTGTGAGTATTTTATTGAGAATTTTTGCGTCTATGCCCATCAGAGATACAGGCCTATAGTTTTCTTGCACTGTCTTTGGTTTCATTATCAAGGTAATGGCACCATAAACATGTCTTTTGTAGTATTGCTTCTAGTTATATTTTTTGGAAGAGTTTAAAAAGGATTGGTATTAATTCTTCTTTGAATGTGTGGTAGAATTCAGCCACGATGGCATCTGGTCCTGGGCTTTTCTTTGTCAGCAGGTTTTAATGTCTCCTTCAGTCTCTGTATTTGTTATCAGTCTGTTCAGGGTTTTCATTTCTTTCTGATTCAATATTGGTAGGCTGTAGTTTTCTAGGATTAATCCATTTTCCCTTGTTTATCCAGTTTGGTGGCATGTAATTGCTCATAATAATACCCTGTGATCTTTTTTATTTCTGAGGCATTCATTGTAATATTTTCATTTTATTTATTTGAGTCTTTTTTTTTCTTATGCTATGAATTTATTGGTTTTATTTTTTAGAGAAACCAGCTATTAGGTTTTTTTTTCTGTACTTTCTCTGTTTCCTATTTGATTTATTTCTACTCTGGTCTTTATTATTTCTTTCCTTCTGCTAACTTTGGGTTTAGTTATTCTTATTCTACCTCCTCAAGATGTAATGTTAGGCTATCTCCATCTTTCTTTTTAAATGTAGCCATTTATGGCTATAACTTCCTGCTTAGAACTGCTTTTGTGGCATCCTGTAAGTTTTAATATGTTGTATTTCCATTTCTGTTTGTCTGAAGATATATTTAACTTCTCTTTTGATTTCTTCTTTGACCCATTGATTTTTGGGAGTGTGTTAATTTCCACATATTTATTAATTTTCCAGTTTTCTTCCTGTTATTTCTAGTTTCATACCATGGTGGTTAGAAATGATACTTGATATAATTTCAGTCTTCTTAAATTTTTTGAGACATGTTTTGTGTCCTAACATAGGATCTATCATGGAGAATGTTTCAGTTCATTTGAGAAGAGTGTGTGTTCTGCTACTGTTGGATGGAATGTTCTGTATACGTCCATTCAGTCTGTTTGGTCTAATGTGTAGTTCAGGTTCAATATTACCTTGTTAATCATCTGTCTGGTTGATCTCTCCAGTTTTGAAAGTAGGGTATTCAAGTCCCTACTATCATTATATTGCTGTCTATGTCTCTATTTATGTCCATTAATATTTGATTTACATATTTTCGTGTTCCAATGTTAGGTACATATACATTTACAATTATTATGTCCTCTTGATGCCTTTATCATTATGTTATGAACTTCTTTGTCTCTTGTGACAGTTTTTGACTTGAAGTCTATTTTGTCTGATGTTAGTATAGCAACTCTTGCTCTTTTTTGGTTGTTATTTGCATGGAATATCTTTTTCCATCCCTTCATTTTCAGCCTATGTATGTCTTTCTAGTGAATTCTTATAGTTTTATATTTCTTTGGTATTTATTCTAAATCTAGGTTGGACTTCCTCATACTAAAAGCAGGCATCAGTCACCGCTGCAACAATTTCTAGTTCTCTACCTCTTTATTGTTCCTCATCATGGTTGATACAGGTATCTTCCTTATACAGCCACCTCCTGGTGACCACCTCCCTACGGGACAGTAGATACAATGTTCTTGCTTTGTACCACTGACCCCTACACCCCTCATGGACCATACAGATATGCAGTGACCACCTCTAAGTCATAACTTTCCTCCATGGAACTCATGCCTGATTGCTCTATACCTACCAGTTAGAAGTCTCTGTGAGAAAACTTCTTGGGTAACACCCTGGGCCCCAATAAATGACTCAAACCACAGGTCCATGTGTCTCTCTTTTGCTCCCCACCTACTGGTTGTATATGCATGTCCCAGATGGCTCCCCAGTTCCCATTGGTCCTATGAGGCATGCTTCCCTCTTCTCTCTGGGGTCAGGAAGTAATAAACTACTTCTGTTACTTCCTGTGTTTTGTTGAGTTGCCTCCTCTGTGTCTCACCTAACCAACACACAGTAAAATAAATTCTTTCCTGGTCAGGGCTCTCCTAGAGAGTGGCTGTCTTGGCAGGAATAAGCTGAACACAGGACACACAAGAGCATCTGCCAGTATAAACAAGTTTCCTGTGAGAGGGACACCTGACCACAGTTCAAACACTTAGGCATTAGACTGTCTGCCAGAGTAAAGAAGTATCCTAAGAAAGGTACAATGTAAACATCCATCACCAAATCCTTTGAAGTCCCATCATAAAAGAGCTAAAGTCTCTATAAACTCTCTTGAGAGAGACCTCAAGAGCAAATTAGAAAGAAGAAACCCACACACACAATAGTCCTTAAAGCTAAAGTGAGCTTCTTACAGGCAGCATATAGTTTGATCTCATTTCATTATCCATTCAGCTACTTTATGTCCTTTGATTGGTGAATTTAGTCCATTTACATTCCAGGTTATTATGGATAGGTGAGCCCAGCACTTTGGGAGGCCCAGGTAGGCAGATCACCTGAGCTCAG
>NW_022303835.1:0-3126 GCF_002776525.5 Piliocolobus tephrosceles | reverse complement strand
TACTATGGTGAGATCAGGGCTCACTGCAGCCTTGATTTCCTGGGCTCAAGTGGTCCTTCCACCTCAGTCTCCCAAGTAGCTGGGATTACAGGAGTAGGCCACCACACCTGGCTAATTTTTGTACTTTTTTTTATAGAGGTGGGGTTTCACCTCGTTGTCCTGGCTGGTCTCGAACTCCTGGACTCAAGCAATCCTCCCACCTCAGGCTCCCAAGGTGCTGGGATTACAGGCGTGCACCATCTCACCTGGCCTCTAGACAGTTTCTTATTTGGCCAGGTAGCTCTCCTGAATAGCTCTGCACATCTTAGTCTACAACTTTGCTGCCCAATCAGCCAAGGTTGTTCTGGGTGCTTTACTTCACATCTGACATTTTACTGTTAATCTTTGACGTCTGTTGTTGGTAACTCTTTACTTTAGCCATGTATTTTATTTTTTTCTCTGAAGAAAAACTTACGTTTAAGAGTGTATGTGTCGGCTGGGTGCCGTAGCTCACACCTGTAATCCTAGCATTTTCGGAGGCTGAGATGGGCAGATCACTGGAGGTCAGGAGTTCAAGACCAGCCTGGCTAACATGGTGAATCCCCATCTCTACTAAAAAAATACAGCAATTAGCCAGGTGTGGTGGTGTGTTCCTGTAATCCCATCTACCCAGGAGGCTGACGGGAGAATCGCTTGAACCTGAGAGGCAGAGTTGCAGTGAGCCAAGATAGCGCCATTGCACTCCAGCCTGGGCGACAGAGCAAGACTCCATCTCAAAAAAAAAAAAAAAGAGTGTATGTATTGGTCAATGTCCAAGAAGAAAAACAGAATCCATTTCAGCTGGTTCAAAAGAGGAATTTCATCCAGTGGAAGTAGTTACTAGGGTGTTGGGGGACCTGAAAAGGCAAATGGAAAATGGTAGGCAGCCGAGATCAGCAGTGAGGAGGCTACTATTATCCCCAGGTCTTAGGGACCACAGGGTGCCTGTAATGTTAAAAGAGACCCAGAGCCTGGTGCTGAGATCAAAGAGGGTGGAGCTGCCAGGAAGCGGCTGCAACCGTGGAAATGTAGCCCCTGCAGAGACACAGTTCAAAGCAGAGAGAGAGGGCCGGGCGCGGTGGCTCAAGCCTGTAATCCCAGCACTTTGGGAGGCTGAGATGGGTGGATCACGAGTTCAGGAGATCGAGACCATCCTGGCTAACACGGTGAAACCCCGTCTCTATTAAAAAATACAAAAAACTAGCCGGGCGAGGTGGCGGGCACCTGTAGTCCTAGCTACTCGGGAGGCTGAGGCAGGAGAATGGCGTAAACCCAGGAGGCGGAGCTTGCAGTGAGCTGAGATCCGGCCACCGCCTCCCACCCAGGCCACGAGCGAGACCGCGTCTCAAAAAAAAAAAACAAACAAAAAAAAACAACAACAACAAAAAACAAAGCAGAGAGAGGAGGGGAGAAGTACTTGGGCTTCTCCCATCCTGCAATCTTCTGCCAGTGTCTCTTACTGCCTGAAAGGAATCAGAAGCCTGTGGGTAGAGGAGTCCAGGAACTGTAGTTCCTGGAGGCCAGTCCCTTACCATGCAGAGCAGAGGAATCCGCACAAATGATTGGCCCAGAGAATTGCTCCATAATAGCGCTCTCTTTTACATTTTCATTGACTCAGAAGAAATGTCGGGGGCCAGGTGCACCGGCTCATACCTGTAATCCCAGCATTTTGGGAGACCAAGGCGGGTGGATCACCTGAGGCCAGGAGTTTGAGACGAGCCTGGCCAACATGGTGAAACCCTGTGTCTACTTAAAAATACAAAAATTAGCTGGGCGTGGTCGTGGGCGCCTGAAATCCCAGCTACTCGGGAGGCTCAGGCAGGAGAATCAACTGAACCTGGGAAGTGGAGGTTGCACTGAGTCCATATCATGCCACTGCACTCCAGCCTGGGGAACAGAGTGAGACTGTCTCAAAACACAAAAATAAAAAATAACAGATGTTGGGTCCAAGCACTCCATGGGACAATGGGCGAGGGGCAGGTGCATTGTATGAGGCTGAGAGCAGAGTTTAGTGATCTTAATAGCAGAGATTTTTCACGTTCTTTTCTAATTATTTAGAAATACCTCACTTCACACAAAGCTGTCAGATGTTCCCTGTTACTAAAGATGAAAAACTTCTAATGCTTCAATTATGTACCTGTTTCTCTATACATACCAAAAGAAGGCGCATCGATTTGAAAAACAAAGAAATTATAGTATCTCCAAACACAGTTAACACCCAAGTATCTCTCGGCCAGGTCCTAAGGGGTAAAGGGAAGAAAAAGCTAATTCATTAATATTTCGGCCAAGTGATCAAGGTTACCTCCATAAAACCCAATTCATTATCCTTAACCTCAGAGCTTCTACCCTGAGAAGAATACATTTACTTACTGGCTTCTCCTCACAGATGTGTGCTAAATTTGTCTGTGACACTTCAATTCCAGTTTCTGCTGCTAAAACATAATACAGCAAAGCTTCATGCCTAAAAATAGATTATTATTAATAAACTTCATATAGTGGTTCTTACTAATATTCACAAAGAGCTTTATGTTCAAACATAAGAGGGCACAAAATAAGCAGTTTTTTTAAAAAACCACAAAATCATGAGTTTTTTTTTTAATAAATATTGTTAAAAATACTGCATGCAGTGATTTATTTTCTGTCTTAAAGGCTAAACTCACAGATAAGGCTGGGGAGCTAATTGATGCAACAGCTACCTCTACTGGCTGAAGGGCATGTCGGATGTTGGCTTGGGAGTTGTCTACTAGCCTTCAGTCCTTGAATCCTTCTTCCATCCTCGCTTAGAGGAGATTAATGGTGTTAAGAAAAACCCCTGTGCTTTGGAGTCGTCTGTTTTATGAAAGGCTTTATAGGGCTTAGGATTCTGAATGAGCTTAAGTTAAGCTGAGCTTTTGTTGTGCATTAGAAGTTTGGCAAAGGAGAGGCAGTTTACAAGGGACTTGATATCAGTGGCCAAAAGACATAAGAGAAAAGAAACGTTTGACACCACTAGCAATCGAATAATTGCAAAACAATGAGTGACCACTTTCATCTTTTGAAAGGTTGGTACAAGATTCATATTTGGAATAATGGCAAAGGCTTGGGGAAATGGACATACTCTACAACTAC
>NW_022303834.1:9591-11074 GCF_002776525.5 Piliocolobus tephrosceles | reverse complement strand
TGGCCTTCTTTGTCTCTTTTGATCTTTGATGGTTTAAAGTCTGTTTTATCAGAGACTAGGATTGCAACCCCTGCTTTTTTTTGTTCTCCATTTGCTTGGTAGATCTTCCTCCATCCCTTTATTTTGAGCCTATGTATGTCTCTGCATGTGAGATGGGTCTCCTGAAGACAGCAGACTGATGGGTCTTGACTCTTTATCCAGTTTGCCAGTCTGTGTCTTTTAATTGGAGCATTTAGTCCATTTACATTTAAGGTTAATATTGTTATGTGTGAACTTGATCCTGCCATTATGATATTAACTTGTTATTTTGCTCATTAGTTGATGCAGTTTCTTCCTAGGCTCGATGGTCTTTACATTTTGGCATGTTTTTGCAATGGCTGGTACCGGTTGTTCCTTTCCATGTTTAGGGCTTCCTTCAGGGTCTCTTGTAAGGCAGGCCTGGTGGTACAAAATCTCTAAGCATTTGCTTATCTGTAAAGAATTTTATTTCTCCTTCACTTATGAAACTTAGTTTGGCTGGATATGAAATTCTGGGTTTAAACTTCTTTTCTTTAAGAACGTTGAATATTGGCCCCCACTCTCTTCTGGCTTGTAGAGTTTCTGCCGAGAGATCTGCTGTCAGTCTGATGGGCTTCCCTTTGTGGGTAACCCAACCTTTCTCTCTGGCTGCCCTTAAGATTTTTTCCTTCATTTCAACTTTGGTGAATCTGGCAATTATGTGTCTTGGAGTTGCTCTTCTGGAGGAGTATCTTTGTGGCGTTCTCTGTATTTCCTGAATTTGAATGTTGGCCTGCCCTGCTAGGTTGGGGAAGTTCTCCTGGATGATATCCTGAAGAGTGTTTTCCAATTTGGTTCCATTTTCCCCCTCACTTTCAGGCACCCCAATCAGATGTAGATTTGGTCTTTTTACATAATCCCATACTTCTTGCAGGCTTTGTTCATTTCTTTTTCTTCTTTTTTCTTTTGGTTTCTCTTCTCACTTCATTTCATTCATTTGATCCTCAATCGCTGATACTCTTTCTTCCAGTTGATCGAGTCGGTTACTGAAGCTTGTGCATTTGTCACGTATTTCTCGTGTCATGGTTTTCATCTCTGTCATTTCGTTTATGACCTTCTCTGCATTAATTAGTCTAGCTGTCAATTCTTCCACTCTTTTTTCAAGATTTTTAGTTTCTTTGCGCTGGGTACATAATTACTCCTTTAGCTCTGAGAGGTTTGATGGACTGAAGCCTTCTTCTCTCATCTCGTCAAAATCATTCTCTGACCAGCTTTGATCCATTGCTGGCGATGGGCTGTGCTCCTTTGCAGGGGGAGATGCGCTCTTATGTTTTGAATTTCCAGCTTTTCTGCCCTGCTTTTTCCCCATCTTTGTGGTTTTATCTGCCTCTGGTCTTTGATGATGGTGACGTACTGATGGGGTTTTGGTATAGGTGTCTTTCCTGTTTGATAGTTTTCCTTCTGACAGTCAGGACCCTCAGCTATA
>NW_022303834.1:0-9581 GCF_002776525.5 Piliocolobus tephrosceles | reverse complement strand
CTGCCCCTAGTGGGGGATGTCTCCCAGTTAGGCTACTCAGGGGTCAGGGACCCACTTGAGCAGGCAGACTGCCCCTTCTCAGATCTCAACCTCCGTGTTGGGAGATCCACTGCTCTCTTCAAAGCTGTCAGACAGAGTCGTTCGCATCTGCACAGACCTCTGCTGCTTTAGCTGAGCCCTGTCCCCAGAGGCGGAGTCTACAGAGACAGGCAGGTTTCCTTGAGCTGCTGTGAGCTCCACCCAGTTCGAACTTCCCAGCGGCTTTGTTTACCTACTTAAGCCTCAGCGATGGCGGGCGCCCCTCCCCCAGCCTCGCTGCTGCCTTGCGGTTAGATTGCCGCAGACTGCTGTGTTAGCAAGGAGGGAGGCTCCGTGGGCGTGGGACCCTCCCGGCCAGGTGTGGGATATATTCTCCTGGTGTGCCGGTGTGCTTACAGTGCAGTATTGGGGTGGGAGTTACCCGATTTTCCAGGTGTTATGTGTCTCAGTTCCCCTGGCTAGGAAAAGGGACTCCCTTCCCCCTCGCGCTTCCCAGGTGAGGCGATGCCTCGGCCTGCTTCAGCTCTCACTGGTCAGGCTGCAGCAGCTGACCAGCACCAATTGTCCGGCACTCCCGAGTGAGATGACCCCAGTACCTCAGTTGAAAATGCAGAAATCACTGGTCTTCTGTGTAGCTAGCGCTGGGAGCTGGAGACTGGAGCTGTTCCTATTCGGCCATCTTGCTCCGCCCCCAAATTTGTTTTCTATCAGTGATAAAATATTTCCTGGTAGAACATCTAAACTAAGGGCTAGAGTTTATGCCAAAATCTAGGATAGAAATTCAATTGATTTTTTCTAAGATATGTTTCTCTAAATCTCAACTATTTTTGGAAAACATTTAAAATTTTTACATTAATTTTTTAAAAATAAAGAGCAGGTTTCTGAAATGTCAAATGAAAAATATAGCTGCTAGCTGAATGGGACAGAAGTCTAAAAATGGAAACAATGAAACCTAAGCAGAAACTCTATAGCAAAACTAAAATAAAAAATCTAGTATAGAAAAGGTTAGTTAGAAAAGACTCAGAAACTGTAAAGCCATTATATTAAAGTGTAATACAGACTAAAGCTTATTAAGGACTAGATTAGTTACATCTACTACTGAAGATGTAAGTAGTGAAGATGTAACATCTTTGTAAGTTGGGTTTGAATCAAAATCTTGAAGAATGAATAGGATTTTCTCTTTGGACTTGGCTTTCAGACTGTGATAAAACCTGAATAATTCATTTAAGCATCACTCCTCATTGTTACTGACATTGAAATGCTTCTGTGCCATTTATAAGATCACACTTTCTATGATAAAGTATGGCCATTTCTTCACTATTCAGTCATCTCTTTCAAAAAGGCCTCATTTATTATCAATGGCTTCTGTCAATACATTAATACGTTAACTATAACATAAGTATTCAAAAATTGGCATACGTAAACCTATACTATTTATACTTTTCTGATAATATTTTAAAAAGTATTTGAGCAAATATGGAATAAAGAGAAATGCCTTGTCCTATCTAGCATTACAATTCATTTTAAAAATCACACAATCATATCATTTTATGTTTGCTTGTTTTGATATATTTCAACATTAAAAGTACATTTGGCATGTTATTTCCACATTCCAGAGATGCACACAATCTTGGGCCTGTGGTCCTCATTTTTCAGTCTATATATCACCAACATTCTTTTAAAATCACTTAATTGTAATGTGCTAGTGACTTTGCACACTGTTTTTTCCTAAGATAATATTGTTTGACCAATTTAACAACACAATGTTGGAAATAAAATAACAATGAGTAATTACACCTGTTTTCATTAGTTTTAGGCCAGTGCCACAGAGTTTATCCGTACACCATGGCTACTGTGATATCTATGTCTCTATTTTTTTTCTTTTTTAAATCATCAGCTACTTGAGAATGGGAACTATGTCTTTAGTATTGCTCATAGTCAATAATGTTAGCATATTTCATTAAGCATTATTAACTTGTATTTTTTAGGGCTTTATTCAGGTACAGCTCTGTTGACATATTATACACATGCACATATATATACACACCAGAAATTTGGTGTAAGAGAACCCTGAGGAAAGGTAAAACTTGGGAGAAAAGATTGGAGTTTCTTAGTCCAATTATCCATTTAGTCATTTGAAGTTGAGTTTCAAGTTTCAGTTTTCTAAATTTAAGGAACTGGTGTATAGATAGAACTAATATCAGTACTTTAATTTTCATGATTACTTTAATTAAACATTTACTAAAAATAATAAAATAGCTCTGCAGTACATGTATGATAGTGTGTGTGTGTGTGTGTGTGTGTGTGTGTGTGTGTGTATCTCCACCCACTTACCTCCACCTAAACTGATAACTGATGCACGGCAGATAGTCCAACAGGAGTTTGGTTTTTTTTTTTGTTTTGTTTTGTTTTTGTTTTTTATTTCAGAAGAAGCATCACATTATTAGAGAAAAAAGTTAGCAGTGATTTTCACCAGGGAAGAGCTAGTACTCAAAATAATATTTCTTCTCAAGTGTATAATGCACTATAAAAATATTTATGTCCTTTTTAAGACAAAAAAAGTAACATATACACACAGAGGAATCGATAATTTTTATTTGCATAAAATACAACCCACAAAACATCAAGGGAAAGAATATGCAATATTTGGCATAATCAAAATAATGTGACTTTCAGGAACTAGGAATAACGTACATTTTAAAACCTTCAAATACATCTTTCACCAAAATTGTGTGTCTCCAAAATGTTGCATGCTACCTGAGCAATCATATTATGGAAGTCAGCTGCTGATGCATGAGCATGAGATGCAAAAAGAAAGGCCGTGACTCACTGGATTGTTATTAATTAGTTTGATTTGGTTAAACACTGTCACCATCAACTAAACTAATGGCAATAATAAATTGAGAGGAAGAGATGAGCAGATGGGAAGTCACCATATGCTCATGCCATGCTTTTAATTGGTAATAATTAAATAATTATGAAATTGGAGAAAAGGTTAATTCAAATGTCTATGGCATTTGAAATGACTGCTTCTAAAATTACATCATTTATAATAGATGCTGTTCCACGTGGCCCCCGAATTAGCTAAAAATAACTGGGGGCAAAGGAAAAAAAACACTGTAATGTTTTCTAATTCATCCTCATGCACTCGCCACATTCATCATTTTTTTTTAATATTTTTAAAAATTTATTTTATATTTCTTTTTTTGAGACATGGTATCACTCTGTCATCTATGCTGGAGTGCAGTGGCATGATGATGGCTCACTGCAGCCTTGACCTGCTGAGCTTAAGTGATCTTCCCACCTCAGCCACCAGAGTAGCTGGGACTACAGATACATGCCATCATGGTTGGCTAATTTTTTAAATATTTTATAGAGATGAGGTCTCATTATGTTGCCCAGGCTGGTCTCCAACTCCAGTGTTCAAGCAACCTTCCCTCCTTGGCCTTTCAAAGTGCTAGGATTATAGCTGTGAGCCACCACATCCCTGGCCCATCAGACATTTTTAAATGTGCATGCTCAATGGGCAAATTTAACTTATCACTGTTTTGTGTGTGTGTGTGTGTGTGTGTGTGTGTGTTTGTTTGTTTAGACAGAGTCTCTCTCTGTTGCTCAGGCTGGAGTGCAATGGCACCATCTTGACTCACTGCAACCTCCGCCTCCCGCATTCAAGTGATTCTCCTGACTCAGCCTCCCAAATAGCTGGGATTACAGGTGGGTGCCACCACACCTGGCTAATTTTTGTACTTTTAGTAGAGACAGGGTTTTGCCATGTTGGCCAGTCTAGTTTCCAACTCCTGACCTCAAATGATCCACCTGCCTTGGCCTCCAAAGTGCTGGGATTACAGACTTGAGCCACCGTGCCTGGCCTACTTATCACTTTTTTATTTTTCTCAGTTCCAAGGAAACAGAATATTCTCATTGTCATGGCACATTACATGTAGAGATGGCTGTGTATAGTAAAGGGTGTATATTAATAGCACCTCTTGGAACAAGGCTTGACTGCTTTTGGTTCTGTCTTTAGTTGTTTCTTCAAACATAAAAGCCAACAGAATAGGTCTGGTTTCAAAACATTCACACACAACAGGAACAGGGTTCTGACCTCAGAGTTTTGGCATTTTATATTTCTTTCTTTTCTATCCTGCTCATTCTATCTTGCCATCAAAAGATGGCTTTTGTTTACTTGTACAACTCTCCCAAGATTCTACCTCATGTTAGAGAACTGTCTTAATTTATTCCAAAGGTGAATTATTAGAAATAAGAGGCTACTGCTTGCTGTTTTAACTAGTTCCCTTCTTTCAGTAAAAAGAAGTCAGCTAGCAACACTAAGACTTGCATTGATCTTTAAAATGTTATTTTCACTGTTATTTCTTATCGTAGTATCTGTTTTTGATAAATAAAAATTATTGCATTGATTTTCCTTAGCCATTTTTATAGTGAGATACTGAATTGGACTAAAATTAAAGAAATCCTTATTCAGATTTGATATTAATTCCTCAGACTACATGAAGCAAATGACTTTCCAGTTTTGGATAAAATTTTGTTAAACACCTAGTGTTAAAGAATACCAGTGTTTATTCTCATTGAGTTTATAAAGCAGGTAAATGAACTGTATTTCTAATGCCACAAGATGTATCACTGAGGCATAAAAAATGATCAGACTTTCACTTTAATAATATCAAGAAATTTGAAATGTTCTGATAGGTAATGTAGTTATTCAATAAACAAGTTCAAGAAAATGTTTCTTAAAATAATGAAACTTTCAGGTAAACTACTTTTACTGTAAAATATTTTTATTTACAATTATGTTTAGGCACAAGCAAACAAATAGTGATTTCATTCATTTGGACTGTGACTTGGATAGACAACATATGGGAGGTTACTTATGGATGACAATTCATTATACAGAATGTATGCACATCTGACTAAATGAGCTTTTTCAAATCAGAATATTCATGCTATATGTTATATCATTACTGACAACACTTAGTTTCCCATACAGTTGTCTGAATTATAACTTGCAACCTATGTGGGCTTATGAGGGGTAGTAAATAGCTTACTTACCAAGACACATCTCATTCACTAGCATGGAGGCTGCCTTGCTATATGTAGAAATTCTAAATGGGGTTTTGCAGTTAAGCAATATGACTGCAAATGTACTATTAATAATTTAACTCGTTGACAAACCAAAAATAATTGTAAAACCTCCTCGATACTTGCTTGGTTCTTACACATTGATTTCTTGGACTCCCTTTCCCTTTTTTCCCCAAATCTACATAATACTCTGTAAAAATCCCTTTTTTTTTTTTTTTTTTTTTTTTTTAATGTAACATGTCAAACACTAATGACATACCAGGGACTTGACTAGTGTATAATATATTTTATTTTATTTTAAAAACATAAATAAATGAAGTATTGATTATTTATGTTTTATGCACAAAAACTCTGAAACTTAGACTCAATGATTTGTCAAAGAATAACAAAAAGTAAAAATCAGTAGAACCTGGCTTCATACCCTGGTAAATCTGATTCCACAGCCCATTTCTAAAGCTCAACACTTACTGTTTCCAGTGAGAATTAAAGCTTCATCAAAAATTGGAAGAGAGGAAAGCATTAAGCATTTTATTATTATGCATTTCATTAGACACACTTTATCAGATTGAGCAAGATCTGTTTTATTCTTATTTCTCTGAGAGATTTTTAAAATAAATCTACATTGCATTTTGTCAAGTGCTTTTTCTCTATCTATTGAAAATATGTGTGTGTATATATTTTATATTTTTTTTTTCTTTTTTGGCTGTTAATCTGTAAATTCTGTTAAGTCGTTTTCAAATGAAGAACGTACTTTGCATTCCTGGGATAAATGCCACTTATTCAAAATGCATTATTGATTCTATATACCATTGAATTCAACTTACTTTCATTTTGTTATGGATTTTTTTTATATCTATATCCATGAGAAATTGTGTCTATATCACTCCCATTTTTTTCTTTTCATGTAATATATTTGTCTGGTTTCAGTATCTGAGTAATGCTTTATATACTCGCTTTTCTCAGTAATAGATTTTAAAACTAGCCAATTCAAGACCTTAGAAGCAATACCTAATTCACTCCAATTTTAGTTTCTTTCTTTAGAAGTGCAATGAATTCATATCTAGTCAAAATATCATTAGCTAATATTTGGTAGAATTACTGTGTGTTGCACTCACTGTGTTTCACATGAATTATTACCTTTAATTTTTACATTTACCAAGTTGAAAACTTGAGCAAGACTATCAAATCCTAAGAAACAGCCTGTGTTAGTCCAAAGAATAGATGCCTAGTGAAGGGGGAAGCCTGTTATAAAACCAGCAGATCTTGTGAGAACAAATTCACTATCACAACAACAGGATTGGGGATTATGGGAACTACAGTTCAAGATGACATTTGGGTGGGAACACAGCCAAACCATATCATAGCCTTACTTTTATGAAATGGCTTTGTTCATGACCATTATGTGATACATACTGTGAAAGATCATTTTAGAGAATTTTAACATCATCAGAGTATAATATTGGCAGAAAGAGAAAACTTCCTCCAGCAATGCATATACTATATAAACTAAAAAGTGTCATTTTAAGCATCTTTTATTTTGATAAAAAAGGTTTTTCCTCAACTTAAGTATTCTTAGACCAGTTACCTACGACATAATGTTTTGAATTCAAATCTATCACTTGTTAGAAATAGCACCCCCACCCCCTGTAGTGAAAGATGGGATCTCATGATTTCATAAAATTTTGAGCTGAAAGAGACACATAAGTAACACCCAGTTTTTCATTTTATTTTAAATTTTGAAAACTTGAGCCCTGGGATCAACATATTAACTATATTCGAAACTGCAGCTTCCTGAATCTAACAGTAAACAAACAAACAAAAAAAAAAAAAAAACCTTAAAAATGAATTACATACTAATTTAAGAGTTAAATTTTCTGCTATAGCATTTCAGGTTGTCCATACCAATTTACCTTTCTTTTGTGTCATAAACTGGTAGTCCTTTGTGTCACCATGGGATATTATGTATATCCATGGGATATATAACAGCTGGAAGCTGTTATCCTGAGTGAAATTTCTCAGACGCAGAAAATCAAATACCACATGTTGTCACTTTTAAATGGGAGCTAAAGAGTGGGTATACATGGACACGCAGAGGGGAATAGTTGCCACTAGGAATAATAGAGGCAGCATATCCACATGGGAGAAACAAATATTGTTAGATACATACAATAAATTCTAGTACTTGATAAAAGAGTTGTGAAATTATAGTTAACCATAATTTATTGTATATTTTAAAATAACTAGAAGAACGTATTGCTTTAGAAACAAAGAAAAGTTTAATGTTTGAGATCATGGCTATCCCAATTACCCTGATTTGATCATTGCACATGGTACACATGTCTTAAATATTGCATGTATTGGAGACTTCCCCAAAAGGGGTCAGAGGAAGGGAGTCCGAGCTGAAAAATTACTTGTTGGGTACAATATTCACTTTTCAGGTGATGGGGACACACTAGAAGCCTAGACCTCACCACTGTGGAATATATCCATGAAACAAACAGGAACATGCACCCCATTAAGTCTATAAAACAAACAAAACAAATTCTTACCCTTGTACTTTTGCCCAATCCCTACCATTCAACGCCCAGCAATTTCTGGTCTTGGCTGAATAATTTCATTTTTTCTTTAGGTAGAACTCTCCCCCTGACTTACACATCTATTTTTTTTTCTTTTTGCATTTCACCTTGAGATTTGAGTGGGAACACAGTCAAAGCATATGATAGCCTTACTTTTATAAGATGGCTTTGTTCATGACCACTATGTGATACATACTGTGAAAAACATATGTGTGTGTGTGTGTAAAGATACAGACATGCAAAAATGGATGGTCCTGAACACAAATACAAAGCTAGATGGCTGTCCAAAATCTAAGATTTCAAAGGAAGAGGTATAATAGAGTAGCTGAGGTACAATAAAAGTTTGAAGAAGGAGAGCTTTGAATTCAGATTTTTGGGGTCCACTTAGCTAGGGAAGGAAGAATGCAAAGTAGTAAACATTGTATTGAAGACCCAAGGTCATGAAAGCAGTATCTCCACATAGAAAGATGTAAGAAGCGAAGTGGATTTGGATGCCTACTCCGGCTGAACACAAAATTCTTCAGCAACTTTATGATGGAAGGATTTGATTGGAGTGTCTATCAATGATGGACACTAAGCAACTAGGCCTCAGTAGCCTAGTAAGTGGTCTCTCATAGCCATGGCATGGGGAAAATGGACATACAAGTTGACACATATACCTACAAATGAACAATACCAACTGAGAAATTGTGCAATATAAACCATAATAAATCATAATAAACAAATATTATGAATGTCTTTTCTTTTCAGTAAATGTGTAAGTCCTGGAATTCTTCCATGAGAAAAGGGAGAGGGACAGGTCAGAAAGTGAAATTATGTTGCACTTCTATATTAATATGATAATTGGGAGCATAAGTATATATAATCTATTATGGTAAAGATGTTTCTGTAATGTGATCTGGCTAACAGGCAGTTGAGGGAAACAGTATCAACGGAATATGGAAGTGACATCAATATTCTCCATGTTAGGTTTTATGGCACATGCTGACTATAGCTGAATACGAAGTTCTGTCATTCACAGAGCTAAATAAAGTAAGACCTGAGAGATTACAATAATCTACAGTTTTTCTTTAGTTCTGCTTGGCCACTGTATTGGAAGTGTTCATTGCCTGGTTCTCTGCATTTATTTGTGCATTTCCCTTTATGTCTGTGTTGGGCAGCCTTAACTCCTTTTTCCCACAACCTTCCATTGCCTTCTTTAAAGGGAAAATAAGTAATTATTAGTATTTACTTACTGGTGATTTAAAATGTCTTTTAAACCAAGCTAACATTTAAAAAATAGATTTTTTAAGGCAGTTTTAGGCTCACAGAAAAATTGAGAAGAGACTACAAATATTTCACATATATCCCTTGCCCTCACATATGCATGGGTTCCCCTTAGTAAACATCCACCACCAGGGTAGTACATTTTTTACAATTGATAAACCTGAATTGACACATCATAATCACCTAAAGTCCTTTGTTTATATTAGAGTTCATTTTATTATTTTTATTAGTACTATTATTAACATTATTTTTAGTGCTCTGGTTATATAGAGTTGTTTAGGTTTGAAGTAGTCTGTACCTAACCCTATTTTGACCAAAAAATTTACTGGCTTTCTTTGTAATTTTGCTGAAAATAGTAATTCTAAGAAATGAAAATATGTCGTTATAGCAGAAATTGGAATTTACATTATGACTTTGATAAGAAATGCAATGCTTTATGTGATAAATATTGTGGACAAAATATGTTGAAAACCAGATAACCTTTTGACTTAGGATTGTCTTGGCAATGCGGGCTCTTTTTTGGTTCCATATGAACTTTAAAGCAGTTTTTTCCAATTCTGTGAAGAAACTCATTGGTAGCTTGATGGGGATGGCATTGAATCTATA
>NW_022303832.1:0-1047 GCF_002776525.5 Piliocolobus tephrosceles | reverse complement strand
TATATATATATATATATATATATATATATATATATATGCATTTTTTTGAAAACTTATACTTTTTCTGTTAACTTATTTTTATTTTACAACTACAGCTTAAACTTTGACAATTCAAAAAAGTAAATGTATATATGAATTATATGCACATACAGCACAATATAAGTAAAAGGCGAAGGGGGGAAAAATGGATCTAGCTAGCAACTTAAAAGAATTACTTGGTAATTGCCAGAAGGAAAAAAAAAACAAATTATTTTATAAAAATGTAAATAAAATACTAAAAGGAAATAACACCTTATTTGCTGAAAAAGTAGAAACATTTTTTGAATATATATCAATTGTTTTAAAAACTGATTTTGAAAAAGTTTTTTTAAAAAAAAGTATCATCGATCTAAATGAGAAAGAAAAACAAATAATTTTTAAAAATTTAAAGCATATATGTAAAGTAATTGTTTTGTTTAAAGAACAAACTGAATATTTGAATATAGTTTGTGATTTTTTATTTTATATATTTAAGTATATTAGAAAATTGAATGTAAAAAAATGTTATCGTTTGTTCAAAACTATTACTCATTTGAACTTTGAAGGGAGTAGTAAAAAAAAGGAAAAAAAAGAATGCCCTGATGAAGTTAAAAAAGAGAAAGAAAACGAATTACAAAGCGATGGAGACATTGAAATTGTCCAAACTGAGAAAAGTTTTATTAATAAGAAAAAAAAAGATAACATACATGTGAAGGACAAAAGCGATAACAATAATAAACACATGATAAAAAATAGAAAAAAAAATAAAGATTTAAAGGAAGTAAACGATTCTATGTTTATTTTTTTATTAAATAGTAACATAACTATATATTTAGAAAGACTTAAAAAAGAAGATAATAAAAATTTAAATGATTATGAACATTATCTGTTAATGCATTTAAAATGGTTTTTATTTAAAAAAGAATATATATCAAGCATAAGTAAAAATTTTTTATATTTTTTTTTAAAAACAAAAAATTGTTTTCTTATTATTGATAATTTTATTAATTTATTTTGTTTTGTTAATAA
>NW_022303828.1:1667-2157 GCF_002776525.5 Piliocolobus tephrosceles | reverse complement strand
AAAAAAAATAAAAAATACAACAAAAGATTACAAAAAAAAAATACAATAAAAGATTACAAAAAATGAATACTAAAAATGAATACAACAAAATATTACAATAAAATATTACAATAAAAGAATACAATAAAATATTAAAACAAAAGAATACAATAAAAGATTATAATAAAAAAATATAACAAAAAAGTAAAATAAAAAAATACAATAAAAGATTACAAAAAATGCATACTAAAAATGAATACAACGAAATATTACAAAAAAATATTACAATAAAAGAATACAATAAAATATTAAAACAAAAGAATACAATAAAAGATTATAATAAAAAAATATAACAAAAGAGTACAATAAAAAAAAACAATAAAAGAATACACTAAAAAAATACAATAAAAAAATAAAATAAAAAAAATATAACAAAAGATTACAACAAAAGATTACAATATATAAATACTACAAAATTTTACAATAAATAAAAAACAATAAATGAATACAA
>NW_022303828.1:0-1567 GCF_002776525.5 Piliocolobus tephrosceles | reverse complement strand
AATACTACAAAATTTTACAATAAATAAAAAACAATAAATGAATACAACCAAATAAAAAAAAATAAAAGAATACAACAAAAGATTACAATAAAAAAATATAACAAAAGATTACAATAATATACAATAAAAGAATACAATAAATGAATATAACATAATATTACAATAAATAAAATACAATAAATGAATACAACTAAAAAATACAATAAAAAAATACAAAAAATCAATACAACGTAAGAAAACAACAAATTACTACAACCATATACAACAAAATAATACAAAAGACTACTACCACCATAAACAACAGAAGAATACAATAAATTACTACAACCATATACAACCAAATAATACAAAAGACTACTACCACCATAAATAACAGAAGAATACAAAACACTACTACCACCATATACAACGAAAGAAAACAGAAAGTTATTACAACCAAATGATTACCGAAGAATAAAACCAATAAGTACAACTAAAGAAAATACAACAAAACAAAATACAACAAAACAAAATACAACAAAAGGATACAACTAACAAACATACAATCAAACAAGATTAGACTAAAAAAAATCAAAAAAATAAAACCAAAATGTGTTACAAAAAATAAAACCAAAATGTGTTACAAAAAAAAAAACCAAAATGTGTAACAAACAATAAAACCAAAATGTGTAACAAAAAAATAAAACCAAAATGTGTAACAAAAAAAAAATAAGATCAAAAAAAATAAAACCAAAATGTGTAACTAAAAAGGGTCACCAAAAAATATAAGATCAAAAAAAAAAATTACCTGAGATGACCAAAAAAAAACCACTTAAAATGACTAAAAAAAAACCACCAAAAATGACTAAAAAATATATTACCAAAAAGTGACGATAAAAAAAATATGCAACAACACTATACAACAAAAACATATCTAAACAAAAAAAATAAACAGTACATGCTAAACATCCTGCATGTTATTGCTTATTTTTATTTACACAGAAACACATTTATATAGTCAAAAAATACTAAAAAAAAAAAACTAGACCAAAAAAATATAAAAAAAAAAAACTACACATATATACATTTAAAAAAAACTACACATATATACATTTAAAAAAAACTACACATATATACATTTAAAAAAAACTACACTTATATACATTCAAAAAAAACTACACATATATACATTCAAAAAAAACTACACATATATACATCTAAAAAAATCTACACATATATACATTCAAAAAAAACTACACGTATATACATTTAAAAATAACTACACTTATATACATTTAAAAAAAACCACACTTATATACATTCAAAAAAAACTACACGTATATACATTCAAAAAAAACTACACGTATATACATTTAAAAAAAACTACACTTATATACATTAAAAAAAAACTACACATATATACATTTAAAAAAAACTACACATATATACATTTAAAAAAAACTACACATATATACATTTAAAAAAAATCACACTTATATACATTCAAAAAAATCTACACATATATACATTTAAAAAAAACTACACATATATACATTTAAAAAAAACTACACATATATACATTTAAAAA
>NW_022303827.1:0-4783 GCF_002776525.5 Piliocolobus tephrosceles | reverse complement strand
CACAGCTGAATTCTACCAGAGGAACAAGGAGGAGCTGGTACCATTCCTTCTGAAACTATTCCAATCAATAGAAAAAGAGGGAATCCTCCCTAACTCATTTTATGAGGCCAACATCATCCTGATACCAAGACCTGGCAGAGACACAACAAAAAAAGAGAATTTTAGACCAATATCCCTGATGAACATTGATGCAAAAATCCTCAATAAAATACTGGTTAACCAAATCCAGCAGCACATCAAAGAGTTTATCCACCATGATCAAGTGGGCTTCATCCCTGGGATGCAAGGCTGGCTCAACACACGCAAATCAATAAATGTAATCCAGCATATAAACAGAACCAAAGACAAAAACCACATGATTATCTCAATAGACACAGAAAAGGCCTTTGACAAAATTCAACAGCCCTTTACGCTAAAAACTCTCAATAAATTCAGTATTGATGGAACGTATCTCAAAATAATAAGAGCTATTTATGACAAATCCACAGCCAGTATCATACTGAATGGGCAAAAACTGGAAGCATTCCCCTTAAAAACTGGCACAAGACAGGGATGCCCTCTCTCACCACTCCTATTCAACATAGTGTTGGAAGTTCTGGCCATGGCAATCAGGCAAGAGAAAGAAATAAAGTGTATTCAATTGGGAAAAGAAGAAGTCAAATTGTCCCTGTTTGCAGATGACATGATTGTCTATTTAGAAAACCCCATCGTCTCAGCCCAAAATCTCCTGAAACTGATAAGCAACTTTAGCAAAGTCTCAGGATACAAAATTATTGTGCAAAAATCACAAGCATTCTTATACACCAATAACAGACAGAGAGCCAAATCATGAATGAGTTCCCATTCACAATTGCTTCAAAGACAATAAAATACCTAGTAATCCAACTTACAACAGATGTGAAGGACCTCTTCAAGGTGAACTACAAACCACTGCTCAATGAAATAAAGGAGGACACAAACAAATGGAAGAACACTCCATGCACATGAACAAGAAGAATCAATATCATGAAAATGGCCATACTGCCCAAGGTAATTTATAGATTCAATGCCATCCCCATTAAGCTACCAACGACTTTCTTCGCAGAATTGGAAAACACTACTTTAAAGTTCATAAGGAACCAAAAAAGAGCCCGCATTGCCAAGACAATCCTAAGTCAAAAGAACAAAGCTGGAGGCATCATGCTACCTGACTTCAAACTATACTGCAAGGCTACAGTAACCAAAACAGCATGGTACTGGTACCAAAACCGAGCTATAGACCAATGGAACAGAACAAAGCCCTCAGGAATAATACCACACATCTACAACCATCTGATCTTTGACAAACCTGAAAAAAATAAGAAATGGGGAAAGGATTCCCTATTTAATAAATGCTGCTGGGAAAACTGGCTAGCCATAAATAAAAAGCTGAAACTGGATCCCTTCCTTACTCCTTACACAAAAATTAATTCAAGATGGATTAGAGACTTAAATGTTAGACTTAAAACCATAAAAACCCTAGAAGAAAACCTAGACAATACCATTCAGGACAGAAACATGGGCAAGGACTTCATGTCTAAAACACCAAAAGCAATGGCAAAAAAAGCCAAAATAGACAAATGGGATCTAATTAAACTAAAGAGCTTCTGCATAGCAAAAGAAACTACCATCAGAATGAACAGACAACCTACAGAATGGGAGAAAATTTTGGCAATCTACTCATCTGAAAAAGGGCTAATAACCAGAACCAACAAAGAATTCAAACAAATTTGCAACAAGAAAACAAACAACCCCATTAAAAAGTGGGCAAAGGATAAGAACAGACACTTCTCTAAAGAAGACATTTATGCAGCCAACAGACACATGAAGAAATGCTCATCATCACTAGCCATCAGAGAAATGCAAATCAAAACCACAATAAGATACCTCTCACACCAGTTAGAATGGCAATCATTAAAAAGTCAGGAAACAACAGGTGCTGGAGAGGATGTGGAGAAATAGGAATAGTTTTACACTGTTGGTGGGACTGTAAACTAGTTCAACCACTGTGGAAGACAGTGTGGTGATTCCTCAAGGATGTAGAACTAGAAATACCATTTGACCCAGCCATCCTATTACTGGGTATATCCCCAAAGGATTATAAATCATGCTGCTATAAAGACATATGCACATGTATGTTTACTGCAGCACTATTCACAATACCCAAGACTTGGAACCAACCCAAATGTCCATCAATGACAGACTGGATTAAGAAAATGTGGCACATACACACCATGGAATACTATGCAGCCACAAAAAAGGATGAGTTCACGTCCTTTGTAGGGACATGGATGCAGCTGGAAACCATCATTCTCAGCAAACTATCACAAGAACAGAAAACCAAACACCACATGTTCTCACTCATAGGTGGTAACAGAACAATGGGATCACTTGGACACAGTAAGGGGAACATCACACACTGGGGCCTGATGTGGGGTGGGGGGAGGGGAGAAGGATAGCATTACGAGATATACCTAATGTAAATGACGAGTTAATGGGTGTAGCACACCCACATGGCACATGTATACATATGTAACAAACCTACACGTTGTGCACATGTATCCTAGAACATAAAGTATAATAAAAAAACATATCAAGTGTGAAATAAAGAAAATTATATATAGAAAGAACAGAATCTATAAATATGCATGTTTGTGTACATATGTCCATATACATACATATGTGTGTGCATGCAGTAATTTTATTCTTCTAAAGCAATGCCTCTGCCTTCCACCCTCACTGTACATGTCCCAGTCCTGTGATGTCCCTGGAACTGAGCACCTGATTTCCTTCTCTGTCTCTCACATGAACAGGGAATAGAAATGGAAACTACACGCTGTGGTTACTGTTGTGAAAATCCATGTTCCCCACAGGCTAGTTTGGCATCTTACATTCCAGTTCCCATTTCAAAAAAAAAAAAAAAAAAAAAAAAAAAAAACAAGCAACAAACAAAAACTGCAAAAAAAAAAATGAAATATTTGAAAGTCTAGGGTCATAGAGGTTCCGGATTCACCCACCACCCACAGTGACCTCCGCCGCCCTCCAGACCTGAGGGCAGTTATGCCTGAACGGCCTGCCTCTTCACCATCCATGAAAAGAGTGACCTTAAATTTCAATAGATTTTACTCTGTTCAAAAGGAACCAGGTCAACATTCAAAGTCAGTGATCTGACAACTCTAAGCTTTGGCCGGAAAGTATTGGAAACATTTAACGTGCAGTGGATGAAGCAGCCTGGCCCCACTGCACACAACACACTTGTGGGGACTCAAAAGAGGTTACTCAAGATTCGCTGGGTGGAAGTGAGGATAGACCCAGAAACACAGGAGGTAGGGGGGTCAAACCAGGAAGGCTCAGGCCCTGACCTCCTCCTAGGCCCTGCCCCTCCAGAACTTGCAGTTTTTTCTGACCCGGAAGTGGATTTCACTGATAGAAAAGAAGGTCAGTATTTCTGGTCCAGCCCAGTAAGCTGCTCCTATCGCCCAGCCTTCCACACCCCTGCAGACGTCACAATCCCTACTCCCACTAACCTGACAAGAGAGCTATGCATTGCCTGGAGACGGTCCTTGGCCTGCAACCCCGCGATGGGGTCCGGGGACTGTGCCCATTTCTCGTTAAAATTGCTCTAAGGCTGGTCGCTGTCTTGGTCTTCCCTGCTTCCTCTCTGTTCACTTCTCCCCTCCTCAGCCCATATGAAGCTTTTACGCAGGAGATGAATTATCGCCCCTCTTGGAACATCAAGGACACCACCAGGACACTGCACTGTCTCTTTGACCCTGGGATTCTGCAGACCTCAGTCTTCTCCTGAGGTCCCCTCATTCCCTACCTCATTTTTTCCATCCTTCTTGGGTCTGGGTCTGCTACACCTCAGACTAACTCTTCACAGTCACAGACAGAGGGAGCCCCCTTCATCCTTGGGCTCTGGCCACAGTTCACCTGCTGCAGGACACTCAGTGGCTGTCAGTAGTTCATCCAGACATTCAGTTGGAAGTTGGATTTCCTGGAAGGAAAGCAGGACCCCAGAATTACACTGAATTCTAATACAAGAGCCCAGATTCCCCTTCTGCATGGGACATTAAGCTGCAAACACTACCTAGGCACTTAATGCTCAGCTGCCCTTCTAACATCTGGTCCAGCTGTGTCCCTCCTCCTTGGAATATCTCAGAAAATATATTGACTCCTGTCGGGATGTCGGGACTGTGGGAAGTCCGTCCGAGAGCCCCACCGGGGGACTCTGCCGGCCTCCTTCACCGGAGGCCGACAGACTTCTCCCCCACACCTTAGGTGACCAAAAATAAACTTGCAGTTTTGCTCCTACACTTGCCTACCCGCTGGTTCTTTTGCGCCCACTGGGCTGGTCTTAGAAAAACAAATCATATATCTCCACCTTGAGTTGTTTAAACGCATCATCCTATGTGATTCCAGACCATCAGGGGGTGCAATGTGTCCTCACCAGAATTTCCACTCTGCTTGGAAGACTTAGAAAATCCTGAGGCTGCTCAGAGGGTCAGATTCCCATTTCTGTGTTTCAGAAAATCTTCAGTCTTCCCCGGACAAGTGAGGAGACAGAAAATGTCTAGTCTCTGGTACATCTTTTGCAAGCAATGGCCGCTCCCAGGAATCAAAACTATCAATGAATATATTTTTGAGACTCTGGTTAAGAGTCATTCTGCAATTTCAGGTAGGATGGAGTGGTTCTGTGGCTCCTGAGGTGATTTTGAAAAGATCTTGACTCTCACAAGGACCATGGAGGACATTTCTGGCATTT
>NW_022303824.1:0-1851 GCF_002776525.5 Piliocolobus tephrosceles | reverse complement strand
TTTTGTTTTTTTTTTTTTTTTTTTTTTTTTTTTTTTTTTTTTTTAATTCGTATGATGTGATATGATATGCAATATTAAAAATAATTATTATTTGATGCTCTTGTATACACAGTCTCTGTTATTATATATCCATGTCGTGGAAAATGTTACTTTATGTTTTACATATATATTTATATATATTTATATATATAATATATACTTATGTATACTTATATTTTTGTTAAATTTTAAGGTTATACTCTGACGGAGTTAATGAAATAAAATAATTTTGTAATAAATGTTTCCATAAATTCAATAAGTAATACTGTATATGCTTTTTAAATGTACATAATACTACTTATTTGACTAGTTAATTCGCTTTTTTGTTTGTTTTTTCCCGTAAATTTTAAAACTTTGTATATATATATATATATATATATACAATTTTTCATCATTTTACATAAATTAAAATAACAATTTTATTTATATAAAAACCTGCTTAAAAGGCTGATAATAAATTTTAATTACTTATTTATTGTTTATTCATTGATTTACTAATCTCTATATATTTTTTTTACTATATTATTTATGCCATATATATATATATATATATGACAACATTCACCTTATTATTATGCGTTATATACTTATAAATAAACACCTCATATATAAATAAGCTTATAATATGTATATATTTATTTTATTTACAAAACATATAAAATAATAGAGAGACAATGAACTAACTTCTTCCACATAAAATGGACATTTTTGTGTCACAAATTTGTGTTAAAATATATATATATATATATATATATAACACAAAATAACTAGTTAATTAGCTACTGTATAGTTAATTAGCTAACAGACTAGCTAGCCAAATAAATAAATAAATGAATAGATAAATAAATGACTGATTACATAAATAAATAGACCAACGAACGGACGAACTAATCATTTTATGATTCAATTATTAACAAAATAGTCCAAAAACAAGAAACACGTTTTAACAAACCGAGTAATTATGTAATAAATTTTTATTTCCCCAAAAAAAAAGTAATAAAAAAAAAGTAATAAATAATAATAAAAAATTAAAAAGCATATGACAATTTTTATAAGTTATTGCATGCGTACATGCTTATATAATACATTAGTGTAAATAAATAAAAGTTAGGAAATTGTTTGTATGTTTTTTTAATTATATGTTTTTGTTATTAAACTTGTTGGACCTTTATATATATATATATACATATATGTATGGATATATTATCTACTTAATTTATTTACCCCTATATTTAATATGGTATCTGTTAACTCTGTGTATTCAACCCGCTTGCTTCATTTTAACTCCATAAAACAAGATATAACTACAATGTTTTTCCTAATTGTTTTTTTTTTAATTTACAAATGATTAAATATATGCAATAAATTTAAAGCATCATCAACCATTGGTTTATATGAGTTTAATTATATATAGTTACAATCGAAATATGTACATATGTATATATATATATATATATATATATATATATGTGCCTACTCATGCATGTTCACGTTTATTTTTATTTTATTTCATTTTATTTTATTTTTTTTTTTTCTCGCTTTTCAAATATTTCAAATTTATTTATTTTTTATTTAATATTATACATTTTTTATTATTTATAAAAAAACTAAAGTACTTAGTTTATTACGTTAACCCTTTTTTCTTCTGCCTTTTTTTTCTTTTTTTTTTTTTTTTTTTTCTTGTACTTCTATAAGCCCACGCCTATGACGCATTTTAATTTTTTTTCTCTTACTACTTTTTGTTAAAATGTTATTTAAAAAAAAAAGAAAAAAACAGAAAAAAACAGAAAAAAACTGAAAAATCGAAAAAAA
>NW_022303823.1:782-3163 GCF_002776525.5 Piliocolobus tephrosceles | reverse complement strand
AACCCAGGCTGGAGTGCAGTGGCGCGATCTCAGCTCACTGCAAGCTCTGTCTCCCAGGTTCACGCCATTCTCCTGTCTCAGCCTCCCGAGTAGCTGGGACTACAGGCGCCCACCATCACGCCCGGCTAATTTTTCTATTTTTAATAGAGATGGGATTTCACTGTGTTAGCTAGGATGGTCTCAATCTCTTGACCTTGTGATCCGCCCGCCTTGGCCTCCCAAAGTGCTGGGATTACAGGCACGGGCCACAGTACCTGACCTAGCCATGCATGTTTTTTTTTTTTTGACATGGAGTCTTGCTCTGTTGCCCAGGCTGGAGTGCAGTGGAACAAGATCTTGGCTCACTGCAACCTCCAACTCCCAGATTCAAGCAATTCTCCTGCCTCAGTCTCCCAAGTAGCTGGGACTACAGGCATGCACCAACATGCCTGGCTAATTTTTCTATTTTTAGTAGAGTTTCACCATGTTGGCCAGGCTGGTCTCAAACTCCTGACCTCAGGCGATCTGCCCAGCTCGGCCTCCCAAAGCAGTGGAATTACAGGCATGAGCCACCACACCCGGCCAAACTCCCACAATTCTATAAGAAGCAGGCATGTCTATACAGACACAACCAAAGCCAAATAAATGGCAGTCTGGAGTTGACAGGCAGTGTGGCTTCCAGCCTCCCATGTTCTTCTCCTCTTCCTTTTA
This sequence comes from Piliocolobus tephrosceles, assembly GCF_002776525.5. Classification (NCBI taxonomy): domain Eukaryota; kingdom Metazoa; phylum Chordata; class Mammalia; order Primates; family Cercopithecidae; genus Piliocolobus; species Piliocolobus tephrosceles. Next base: position 2,473 of record NW_022303823.1, on the reverse strand, counting down.
CGCCCACAAACGTTCAAAGTATTGACTCTACACACAATTTTATATTTCTTCACTCTAGTAATCAAGTTTCTCAAGGGTAGGGAGTATATTGAAAACCTTTTAATGCAACATAAGAGATCAGAGAAAGTACCTCCGCGGAGTGGTGGTGGCATCCCTCTGCCCTCACGGGGTGGCATACCCCCCCTCATACTGTTCATTGGAGGCTTCTTCCGAGCAAGAGAGACTTTAAGTTTGCTCCCTTGAAAATCTTTCCCTGGAATAAGAAAACAGAACATCAATTACTCCCCTATATTCCCTGTTCACCAACTCCACGACATCATCAAATGACCACTCCCAGATGCATTAGGTCTGCCCCTCCTGTAATCTTCTCTAACATCTTTACTGACAAGGCCAGAAAAAGGCTTTTTTGAGATGGTGGTCTCACTCTGTTGCCCAGGCTGGAGTGCACTGGCAAGGCTCACTGCAGCTTCAATCTCACAGGCTCAAGCAATCCTCCAAAGTAGCCAGGACTACAGGCATGCATCACCATGCCCGGATAATTTTACAAAATGTTCTGTAGAGGCAGTCTCTCGCTAGGTTGCCCAGGCTGGTCATGAACTCCTTGGTTCAAGCAATCCTACTGCCTTGGCCTCCTAAAGTGGTAGGATTATAGGCAAGAGCCATCGTGCCTGGCCAGAAAAAGGCCATACACTTAAATATACTTAAAAACCTCTCTGCAGCCTGGCCAACATGGTGAAACCCCATCTCTACTAAAAAATACAAAAGTTAGCTGGGCGGCGTGACATGCGCCTATAGTCCAGCAGCTACTCGAGTGGCTGACGCACAAGATTCACTTGAACCTGGGAGGCGGAGGCTGCAGTAAGCTGAGACTGCTTGTGCCACTGCACTTCAGCCCGGGTGACAAAGTAAGACTGGCTCAAAAAATCAAAAACACAAGCAAAAAAATACTGTCTACCATAAGGAGGAAAATAAGCTGGTGGGAAGCTGACTGCATGACAAAGAAAACAGAACCAGGACTTGTTATTTGACACCTGCTTTGAGACAGTCTTGCTGTTGTCCAGGCTGGAGTGCAGTGGTGCAATCTCAGTTCACTGCAGCTTCAAACTCCCCGGGCTAAAGTGATCCTCCCACCTCAGCCTCCTGAGTAGCTGGGACTATAGGTATAGGAGTGCGCCACAACACCTGGCTAATTTTTGTATTTTTTGTAGAGACAGGGTTGTGCCATGTTCCCTAGGCTGGTCTCAAGCCCCTGGATTCAAGGGATGCACCTACATTGGCCTCCCAAAGTGCTGGGATTACAGGTGCGAGCCACTGGACCTGGCCAAGTGGTTCAATGCTTTCAGGTTGGTTTTGTCTGAAGTGAAATCCCAGCATTAATGTCAAGGCCTTATTTAAATATATATATTTATCTATATGCAAATGTACACTGGCTAAGATGTTCTTTTGAAGGGTTTTCTGTACCTTCTGATAATCTGTGCTTAGAGAAGTGTTTGCCACTTTAAGCAAGGTTGATTTGTAATACTAAAGCCTGAAAATAAAGGGATCTCCAGGCCGGGCGTGGTGGCTCAAGCCTGTAATCCCAGCACTTTGGGAGGCCGAGACGGGCGGATCACGAGGTCAGCAGATCGAGACCATCCTGGCTAACCCGGTGAAACCCCGTCTCTACTATAAAATACAAAAAAGAACTAGCC
>NW_022303823.1:0-682 GCF_002776525.5 Piliocolobus tephrosceles | reverse complement strand
AAAAAAAAAAAAAAAAAAAAAAAAGGGATCTCCAAATCCACGGTCAACGGCTGGGTCCTAATACTACTGAAGGGAGATCAGCAATCTACTTCCCCCAGAAAGAGATGGAAGGTCTTGCTCCTATGGTTCACAAGTTCCTCCCTCCTGCCATACTCTATAGCCAGGGAGATTAAGAATGCCAGTGAGTACATCTTACCGTCAAACCATTCCACGGCAGCCTTGGCAGTAGGTGGGTCTTCATAGGACACTGTGGCATCGCCTTTGGGCTTTCCCGTTTCCTTGTCCAGGTAGATGTGGATCATGGGTTGCCCAGTTCTCTTGTTCATCTAGACATAGACCAGCATAGTCAGGCATGACTAGAATATACTAATTTGGGAGAAAAAAGTCCAGGCAAAATCCAGGAAGAGTACCAATTTTTCACATGTAGTAAGTCACTAAATGTCACTGTTTCTCCGCTTTAAGTTTTTCAGAATTTTAAGTTACTTTCTCCTCTATCCCTGCTTTATCACAAAAATCAAAGTAGACCCAAAGCTACAAAGTGTGGAAGTGAACAGGATAGGCCCCACTCCTTCCTTAGCCATCTTCTGATGCTGGTTCACCTGCCCTGGCATTTTCTATGCCCAGACAGGTACCCACTGAGCACAGCCACCTCGTAGGGGTAGTCAGGCTTTGATACCACCAC
>NW_022303821.1:0-1045 GCF_002776525.5 Piliocolobus tephrosceles | reverse complement strand
TAAAGGGATGGAGGAAGATCTACCAAGCAAATGGAGAACAAAAAAAAGCAGGGGTTGCAATCCTAGTCTCTGATAAAACAGACTTTAAACCATCAAAGATCAAAAGAGACAAAGAAGGCCATTACATAATGGTAAAGGGATCAATCCAACAGGAAGAGCTAACTATCCTAAATATATATGCACCTAATACAGGAGCACCCAGATTCATAAAGCAAGTCCTTAGAGACTTACAAAGAGACTTAGACTCCCATACAATAATAATGGGAGACTACAACACTCCACTGTCAACATTAGACAGATCAACGAGACAGAAAGTTAACAAGTATATCCAGGAATTGAACTCATCTCTGCACCAAGCGGACCTAATAGACATCTATAGAATTCTCCACCCCAAGTCAACAGAATATACATTCTTCTCAGCACCACATCGCACTTATCCCAAAATTGACCACATAATTGGAAGTAAAGCACTCCTCAGCAAATGTACAAGAACAGAAATTATAACAAACTGTCTCTCAGACCACAGTGCAATCAAACTAGAACTCAGGACTAAGAAACGCAATCAAAACCGCTCAACTACATGCAAACTGAACAACTTGCTCCTGAATGACTACTGGGTACATAACGAAATGAAAGCAGAAATAAAGATGTTCTTTGAAACCAATGAGAACAAAGATACAACATACCAGAATCTCTGGGACACATTTAAAGCAGTGTGTAGAGGGAAATTTATAGCACTAAGTGCCCACAAGACAAAGCAGGAAAGATCTAAAATTGACACTCTAAAATCACAATTAAACGAACTAGAGAGGCAAGAGCAAACACATTCAAAAGCTGGCAGAAGGCAAGAAATAACTAAGATCAGAGCAGAACTGAAGGTGATAGAGACACAAAAAACCCTCCAAAAAAATCAATGAATACAGGAGTTGGTTTTTGAAAAGATCAACAAAATTGACAGACCGCTAGCAAGGCTAATAAAGAAGAAAAGACAGAGGAATCAAATAGACGCAATAAAAAATGATAAAGGGGATATCACCACCGGCCC
>NW_022303819.1:12773-27014 GCF_002776525.5 Piliocolobus tephrosceles | reverse complement strand
TGGTGAATCTGGTAATTAAGTGTCTTGGAGTTGCTTTTCTGGAGGAGTATCTTGTGGCATTCTCTGTATTTCCTGAATTTGAATGTTGGCCTGCCCTGCTAGGTTGGGGAAGTTCTCAAGGAAGCTTCTTTCTAGTTTTCATCTGAGGAGATTTCCTTTGTCACCATAAGTTTCATTTCGCTAAGAAATATCCCATGACAGATTTCAAAAACCGTGTTATCAAACTGAGGACTGAAGAGAAACGTGTAACTCTGTCAGTTGTATTCACACATTGCAATGCAGTTTCTCAGAAGGCTTCTTTGCAGTTTCTGTCTTAGGATATATCCTTTCACCCCATAGCCCTCAATGGTCTCCCAAATATCACATTGCAGAATCCACGGCAACAGTGTTAGCAAACTGTTCCAAGAAAGGAAACGTGGAACTCTGTGTGATGATGTCACACATCAGAAAGCAATCTCTCAGAAAGCTATTCTCTAGTTGTTATGTAAGGATACTTCCTTTTTCACAGTGGGCCCGAATTGGCTCCCAAATATCACTTTACAAATTCCACGAAAAGAGTGTTAGCAAACTGGTTCCTGAGCAATAACTTGTAACTTTGTGAGATGAATTCACATATCACAAAGAAATTTCTCAGAAAGTTTCTCTCTCTCGTTTTTAACTGAAGATATTTCCTTTGCCAGCTCAGGCCTCCATGCGATCCAAAGTATCCTTTCGTAGTTTCTCCAAAGACAGTTTTATCGGCCTGATCCATGAAATATAAGTGTAACTCTGTGAGATGAATTCACACATTAACAGGCAGTTTCCAAGGAAGCTTCTTTCTAGTTTTCATCTGAGGAGATTTCCTTTGTCAACATAAGCCTCATTTCGCTGAGAAATACCCCATTGCAGATTTCCAGAAAACTGTGTTAGCAAACTGATGACTGAAGAGAAACATGTAACTCTGTGAGGTGCATTCACACGTTGCAATGCAGTTTCTCTGAATGCTTCTTTCCAGTTTCTCTCAGAGGATATATCGTTTCTCACCAAAGCCCTCAATGAGCTACCAAATATCACATTGCAGAATCCATGGCAACAGGATTAGCAAACTGTTCCAAGAAGGGAAGGGAGGAACTCTGTGTGATGAAGTCACACATCAGAAAGCAATCTCTCAGAAACCTATTCTCTAGTTGTTATGTGAGGATACTTCCAAAATCACAGTGGGTCCTATTGGCTCCCAAATGTCACTTTACAGATTCCATGAGAAGAGTGTTAGCAAACTGTTTCTTGAGGAATTAGATGCAACTCTGTGAGATGAATTCATACATCACAAAGAAATTTTTCAGAAAGCTTCTCTCTCATTTTTAACTGATGATATTTCCTTTATCAGCGCAGGCCTCCATGCGATCCAAAGTTACTTGTCTTAGTTTCTTCAAAGACAGTGTGAATGGCTTGCTCCAGGAAATATAAGTGTAACTCTGTGAGATGAATTCACACATCAACAAGAAGTTTCTAAGGAAGCTTCTCTCTAGTTTTCATCTGAGGAGATTTCCTTTTTCACCATAAGCTTAACTGCGCTGAGAAATGTCCCATAGCAGATTTCCAGATAACTGTGTTAGCAAACTGATAACTGAAGAGAAACGTGTAACTCTGTGAGTCGACCTCATACAACACAATGCAGTTTCTCTGACTGCTTCTTTCCAGTTTATGTCTGAGGATATATCCTTTCTCACCATAGCCCTCAATGAGCTCCCAAATATCACATTATAGAATCCATGGCAACAGTGTTAGCAAACTGTTCCAAGAAGGGAAGGGTGGAACTCTGTGTGATGAAGTCACACATCAGAAAGGAATCTCTCAGAAAGCTATTCTCTAGTTGTAATATAAGGATACTTCCTTTTTCACAGTGGGCCCGAATTGTCTCCAAAATATCACTTTAAAGATTTCATGAAAAGAGTGTTAGCAAACTGCTTCCTGAGGAATAAGTTGTAACTCTGTGAGATCAATTCGCAGATCACAAAGAAATTTCTCAGAAAGCTTCTCTCTCGTTTTTAACTGATGATATTTCCTTTTTAGCGCAGGCTTCCATGCAATCCTAAGAAATATTTCTTAGTTTCTTCAAAGACAGTGTAAATGGCCTGCTGCATGAAATATAAGTGTAACTCTGTGAGATGAATTCACACATCAACAAGAAGTTTCTAAGGAAACTTCTTTCTAGTTTTCTTCGGAGCACATTTCCTTTGTCACCATAAGCTTCATTGCGCTGAGAAAGATCCCATTGCAGATTTCCAGAAAACTATGTTAGCAAACTCATGAGAGAAGAGAAACGTGTAACTCTGTGAGTTGCATTCAAATATAGCAATGAAGTATCTCAGAAGGCTTCTTTCCCGTTTCTGTCTGAGGATATATCCTTTCTCACCATAGCCCTACATGAGCTCCCAAATATCACATTGCAGAATTCACCGCAACAGTGTTAGCAAACTATTCCAAGAACGGAAGAGTGGAACTCTGTGTGCTGAAGTCACACATCAGAAAGCAATCTCTCAGAAAGCTATTCTCTAGTTGTTATGTGAGGATACTTCCTTTTTCACAGTGGGCTCGATTTGACTCCCAAATATCACTTTAGAGATTCCACGAAAAGAGTGTTAGCAAACTACTTCCTGAGAAATATGTTGTAACTCTATGAGATGAATTCACAGATCACAAGGAAATGTCTCAGAAAACTTCCCTCTCATTTTGAACTGATGATATTTCCTTTATCAGCGCAGTCCTCCATGCGATCCAAAGCAACCTCTCTTAGTTTCTTGAAAGGCAGTGTTAATGGCCTGCTCCAAGAAACATAAGTGTAACTCTGTGAGATGAATTCACACATCAACAAGAAGTTTCTAAGGAAGATTCTTTCTAGGTTTCATGTGAGGAGATTTCTTTTGTCACCAGAATCTTCATTGCTCTGAGAAATATCCCAATGCAGATTTCCAGAAAACTGTGTTAGCAAACTGATGACTGAAGAGAAACGTGTAACTCTGTGAGTTGCATTCACACATCGCAATGTAGTTTCTCTGAATGCTTCTTTCCAGTTTCTCTCAGAGGATATATCGTTTCTCACCAAAGCCCTCAATGAGCTACCAAATATCACATTGTAGAATCCATGGCAACAGGATTAGCAAACTGTTCCAAGAAGGGAAGGGAGGATCTCTGTGCGATGAAGTCACACATCAGAAAGCAATCTCTCAGAAAGCTATTCTCTAGTTGTTATGTGAGGATACTTCCAAAATCACAGTGGGTCCTATTGGCTCCCAAATGCCACTTTACAGATTCCACGAAAAGAGTGTTAGCAAACTGTTTCCTGAGGAATTAGATGTAACTCTGTGAGATGAATTCATATATCACAAAGAAATTTCTCAGAAAGCTTCTCTCTCGTTTTTAACTGATGATATTTCCTTTATCAGCGCAGGCCTCCATGCGATCCAAAGTTACCTTTCTTAGTTACTTCAAAGACAGTGTGAATGGCCTGCTCCATGAAATATAAGTGTAACTCTGTGAGATCAATTCACACATCAACAAGAAGTTTCTAAGGACGCTTCTCTCTAGTTTTCATCTGAGGAGATTTCCTTTTTCACCATAAGCTTAACAGCGCTGAGAAATGTCCCATAGCAGATTTCCAGATAACTGGGTTAGCAAACCGATAACTGAAGAGAAACGTGTAACTCTGTGAGTTGACTTCATACATCACAATGCAGTTTTTTTGACTGCTTCTTTCCAGTTTATGTCTGAGGATATATCCTTTCTCACCATAGCCCACAATGGGCACCCAAATATCACATTACAGAATCCACGGCAACAGTGTTAGCAAACTGTTCCAAGAAGGGAAGGGGGGAACTCTGTGTGATGAAGTCACACATCAGAAAGGAATCTCTCAGAAAGCTATTCTCTAGTTGTAATGTAAGGATACTTCCTTTTTCACAGTGGGCCCAAATTGTCTCCAAAATATCACTTTAAAGATTTCACGAAAAGAGTGTTAGCAAACAGCTTTCTGAGGAATAAGTTGTAACTCTGTGAGATCAATTCGCAGATCACAAAGAAATTTCTCAGAAAGCTTCTCTCTCGTTTTTAACTGACGATATTTCCTTTTCAGCGCAGGCTTCCATGCGATCCTAAGAAACATTTCTTAGTTTCTTCAAAGACAGTGTAAATGGCCTGCTGCATGAAATATAAGTGTAATTCTGTGAGATGAATTCACACATCAACAAGAAGTTTCTAAGGAACCTTCTTTCTAGTTTTCTTCGGAGCACATTTCCTTTGTCACCATAAGCTTCATTGCGCTGAGAGAGATCGATTGCAGATTTCCAGAAAACTATGTTAGCAAACTCATGAGAGAAGAGAAACGTTTAACTCTGTGAGTTGCATTCAAATATCGCAATGCAGTTTCTCAGAAGGCTTCTTTCCCGTTTCTGTCTGAGGATATATCCTTTCTCACCATAGCCCTACATGAGCTCCCAAATATCACATTGTAGAATTCACGGCAACAGTGTTAGCAAACTATTCCAAGAACGGAAGCGTGGCACTCTGTGTGCTGAAGTCACACATGAGAAAGCAATCTCTCAGAATGCTATTCTCTAGTTGTTATGTGAGGATACTTCCTTTTTCACAGTGGGCCCGATTTGACTCCCAAATATCACTTTTCTGATTCCAAGAAAAGAGTGTTAGCAAACTACTTCCTGAGGAATATGTTGTAACTCTATGAGATGAATTCAGAGATCACAAGGGAATGTCTCAGAAAACTTCCCTCTCGTTTTGAACTGATGATATTTAATTTATCAGCGCATGCCTCCATGCGATCCAAAGCAACTTTTCTTAGTTTCTTGAAAGGCAGTGTTAATGGCCTGCTCCAAGAAATATAAGTGAAACTCTGTGAGATGAATTCACACATCAACAAGAGGATTCTAGGGAAGATTCTTTCTAGGTTTCATCTGAGGAGATTTCCTTTGTCCCTAGAAGCTTCATTGCCTGGAGAAATATCCCAATGAAGATTTCCAGAAAACTGTGTTAGCAAACTGATGAATGAAGAGAAACGTGTAACTCTGTGAGTTGCATTCACATATCGCAATGCAGTTTCTCAGAAGGCTTCTTTACAGTTTCTGTCTGAGGATCCATCCTTTATTACCTTTGCCCGCAATGAGCTCCCAAATATCACTTTGCAGAATCCACAGGAATAGTGTTAGCAAACTGTTCCAAGAAGGGAAGGGTGGAACTCTGTGTGAAGAAATCACACATCAGAAAGCAATCTCTCAGAAAGCTATTCTCTAGTTGTTATGTGAGGATACTTCATTTTTCACAGTGGGCCCGAATTGGCTCCCAAATATCACTTTACAGATTCCACGAAAAGGGTGTTAGCAAACTGCTTCCTGAGGAATAAATGTAACTCTGTGAGATGAATTCACGGGTCATAAAGAAATTTCGCAGAACGTTTCTCTCTCGTTTTTCACTGATGATATTTCCTTTACCAGTACAAGCCTCCATGCGATGCAATTAACCTTTCTTTCTTTCTTCAAAGACAGTGTCAATGGCCTGCTCCATTAAATATAAGTGTAACTCAGTGAGAAGAATTCACACATCAATAGGAAGTTTCTAGGAAGCTTATTTCTAGTTTTCATCTGAGGAGATTTTCTTTGTCACCATAAGCTACATTTCGCTGAGAAATATCCCATTGCAGATTTCCAGAAAACTGTGTTAGCAAACTGATGACTGAAGAGAAACGTGTAACTCTGTGAGTTGCATTCACACGTTGCAATGCAGTTTCTCAGAAGGCTTCTTTCCAGTTTCTGTGTGAACATATATCCTTTCTTACCATAGCACTCAATGAGCTCCCAAATATCACATTGCAGAATCCACGGCAACAGTGTTAGTAAACTGTTCCAAGAAGGGAAGGGTGGTACTCTGTTTGATGAAGTCACACATCACAAAGCAATCTCTCAGAAAGCTATTCTCTTGTTGTTAAGTGAGGATACTTCCTTTTTCACAGTGGGCCTGAATTTGCTCCAAAATATCGCTTTACAGATTCCACGAAAAGAGTGATAGCAAACTCCTTCCTGAGGAATAATTTGTAACTCTGTGAGACGAATTCACACAGCAACAAGAAGTTTCTAAGGAAACTTCTTCGCAGTTTTCTTCTGAGGAGATATCCTTTGTCACCACAAGCTTCATTGCACTGAGAAATATCTCATTGCAGATTTCCAGAAAACTGTGTTAGCAAACTCATGACTGAAGACAAACGTGTAACTCTGTGAGTTGCATTCACACATCGCAATGCAGATTCTCAGAAGGCTTCTTTCCAGTTTCTGCCTGAGGATATATCCTTTTTCAGCATAACCCTCAATGAGCTCCCAAATATCACATTGCAGAATCCAAGGCAACAATGTTAGCAAACTGTTCCAAGAGGGAAGCGTGGAACTCTGTGTGATGAACTCACACATCAAAACGCAATCTCTCAGAAAGCTATTTTCTAGTTGTTATGTGAGGATACTTCCTTTTTCACACTGGGCCTGAATTGGCTCCCAAATATCCCTTTACAGATTCCACGAAAAGAGTGTTAGCAAACTGCTTCCTGAGGAATAAGATGTAACTCTGTGAGATGAATTCACAGATCACAAAGAAATTTCTCAGAAAGCTTCTCTCCCCTTTATAACTGATGATATTTCCTTTGCCAGTGCAGGCCTCCATGCGATCCAAAGTAATCTTTCTTAGTTTCTTCAAAGACAGTCTTAAATTCCTGCTCCATGAAATATAAGTGTAACTCTGTGTGATGAATTCACACATCAACAAGAACTTTCTAAGGAAGCTTCCTTCTAGTTGTCATCTGAGGAGATTTCCTTTGTCACCATAAACTTCATTGCGCTGAGAAATATCCCATTGCAGATTTCCAGAAAACTGTGATAGCAAACTGATGACTCAAGAGAAACGTGTAACTCTTTGAGTTGCATTCACACATCGTAATGCAGTTTCCCCGAAGACTGCTTTTCAGTTTCTGTCGGAGGATATATCCTTTCTCACCATAGCCCTGAATGAGCTCCCAAATATCACATTGCAGAATCCACGACAACAGTGTTAGCAAACTGTTCCAAGGAGGGAGGCGTGGAACTCTGTGTGATGAAGTCACACATCAGAAAGCAATCTCTCAGAAAGCTATTCTCTAGTTGTTATGGGAGGATACTCCCTTTTTCACAGTGGTCCCGAATTAGCTCCACATTATCACTTTATAGATTCCACGAAATGCGTGTTAGCAAACTGCTTCTTGAGGAATAATATGTAACTCTTTGAAAAGAATTCACAGACCACAAAGAAATTTCTGAGTAAGCTTTTGTCTTGTTTTTAACTGATGATATTTCCTTCATCAGCACAGGCCTCCATGCGATCCAAAGTAACCTTTCTTAGTTACTTCAATGACAGTGTTAATGGCCTGCTCCATGATATATAAGTGTAACTCTGTGAGATGAATTCACACATCAACAAGAAGTTTCTAACGAAGCTTCTTTCTAGTTTTCATCTGAGAAGATTTCCTTTGTCACCATAAGCCTCATTCTGCTGAGAAATATCCCATTGCAGATTTCCAGAAAACTGTGTTAGCAAACTGATGACTGAAGAGAAACGTGTAAGTCTGTGAGTTGCATTCACACATCGCAATGCAGTTCCTTGGAAGGCTTCTTTCGAGTTTCCATCTGAGGATATATCCTTTCTCACCATAGCCCTAAATGAGCTCCCAAATATCACATTGCAGAATCCACGGCAACAGTGTTAGCAAACTGTTAAAAGAAGGGAAGCGTGGAACTCTGTGTGATGTAGTCACACATCAGAAAGCATTCTCTCTGGAAGCTATTCTTTAGTTGTTATGGGAGGATACTTCCTTTTTCACAGTGGGACCGAATTAGCTCCCCATTATCGCTTTAAAGATTCCACGAATAGAGTTTTAGCGAAATGCTTCCTGAGGAATAAGTTGTAACTCTGTGAGATGAATTCACACATTACAAAAAAAATTCTCAAAAACCTTGTCTCTTTTTTCTAACTGACGATATATCCTTTATCAGCCCATGCCTCCATGGGATCCAAAGTATCCTTTCTTAGTTTCTTCGAAGACAGTGTTAATGACCTGATCCATGAAATATAAGTGTAACTCTGTGAGATGAATTCAAACATCAGCAAGATGTTTCTAAGAAAGCTTCTTTCTACTTTTCATCTGAGGAGATTTCTTTTGTCACCATAAGCTTCATTGCGCTGAGAAATATTCCACTGCAGATTTCCATAAAACTGTGTTCGCAAACTGATTACTGAAGAGAAACGTGTAACTCTGTGAGTTGCATTCCCACATCACAATGCAGTTTCTCAGAAGGCTTCTTTCCAGTTTCTGTCTAAGGATACATCCTTTCTCACCATAGCCCTCAATGAGCTCCCAAATATCACATTGCAGGGTCCACGGCAACAGTGTTAGAAAACTGCTCCAAAAAGGGAAAGGTGGAATCCTGTGTGATGAAGTCACACATCAGAGCAATGTCTCATAACGCTATTCTCTAGATGTTATTGGAGGATAGATCCTTTTTCACAGTGGGCCTGAAATGGCTCCCAAATATCACTTTACAGATTCCACGAAAAGAGTGTTAGCTAACTGCTTTCTGAGGAATAATTTGTAATTATGTGAGACGAATTCACAGATCAAAAAGAAATTTCTCAGAAAGGTTCTCTCTCGTTTTTCACTGATGATATTTCCTATACCAGCGCAGTCCTCCATGCGATCCAAAGTAACCTTTCAAAGTTTCTTCAAAGACAGTGTTAATGGCCTGCTCTATGAAATATAAGTGTAACTCTGTGATATGAATTCACACATCAACAAGAAGTTTCTAATGAAGCTTCTTTCTAGTTTTTGGCTGAGGAGATTTCCTTTGTCACCGTAGGCTTCATTGGGCTGAGAAATATCCCATGCACATTTCCAGAAAACTGTGTTAGCAAACTGATGACTAAAGAGAAACGTGTAACTCTGGGAGTTGCATTCACACATTGCAATGCAGTTTCTCAGAAGGCTTCTTTCCAGTTTCTGTCTGAGGATATATCCTTTCTCACCATAGCCCTCAATGAGCTCCCAAATATCACATTGCAGAATCGAAGGCAACAGTGTTAGCAAACTGTTCCAAGAAGGGAAGCGTGGAACTCTGTGTGATGAAGTCACACAACAGAAAGCAATCTCTCAGAAAGCTATTCTCTAGTTGTCATGTGAGGATATTTCCTTTTTTACACTGGGTCTGATTTGGCTCCCAAATATCACTTTACAGATTCCACGAAAAGAGTGTTAGCAAACAGCTTCCTGAGGAATAATTTGTAAGTCTGTGAGATGAATTCACAGATCACAAAGAAATTTCTGAGAAAACTTCTCTCTCGTTTTTAACTGATGATATTTCCTTGCCAGCGCAGACCTCCATGCGATCCAAAGTAATCTTTCTTAGTTTCTTCAAAGACAGTTTTAATGGCCTGTTCCATGATATATAAGTGTAAATCTGGCAGAAGAATTCACACATCAACAGAAAGTTTCTAAGGAAGCTTCTTTCTAGTTTTCATCTGACGAGATTTCCTTTGTGACCATAACCTTCATTGCGATGAGAAATACCCCATTGCAGATTTCCAGAAAACTGTGTTGGCAAACGATGACTGAAGAGAAACGTGTAACTCTGGGAGTTGCATTCACACATTGCAATGCAGGTTCTCAGAAGGCTTTTTTCCAGTTTCTATCTGAGGATATATACTTTCTCACCATAGCCCTCAAATAGCTCCCAAATATCACATTGCAGAATCCACGGCAACAGTGTTAGCAAACAGTTCCAAGAAGGGAAGCATGGAATTCTGTGTGATGAAGTCACACAACAGAAAGCAATCTCTCAGAAAGCTATTCTCTAGTTGTCATGTGAGGATATTTCCTTCTTGACACTGGGCCTGATTTGGCTCCCAAATATCACTTTACAGATTCCACGAAAAGAGTGTTAGCAAACAGCTTCATGAGGAATAATTTGTAAGTCTCTGAGATGGATTCACAGATCACAAAGAAATTTCTGAGAAAACTTCTCTCTCCTTTATAACTGATATTTCCTTTGCCAGAGCAGGCCTCCATGCGATTCAAAGTAACCTTGCTTAGTTTCTTCAAAGAGAGTGGTAATGGCCTGCTCCATGAAATATAAATGTAATCTGTCAGATGAAATCACAGATCAACAAGACGTTTCTAAGGAAGCTTCTTTCCTGTTTTCATCTGAGGAGATTTCCTTTGTCAACATAAGCTTCATTGCGCTGAGAAATATCCCATTGCAGATATCCAGAAAACTGTGTTAGCAAACTGATGACTGAAGAGAAATGTCTAACTCTGTGAGTTTCATTCACACATCGCAATGCAGTTTCTCAGAAATCTTCTTTCCCGTTTTAAACTGATGATATTTCCTTTATTAGCGTAGGCCTCAATGCCATCCAAAGTAGAACATCTCAGTTTCCTCAGAGACAGTGTTAGTGGCCTGCTCCATGAAACATTAGTGTAACTCTGTGAGACGAATTCACACATCACAGAGAAGTTTCTAAGAAAGCTTCTTTCCAGTTTTCCTCTGCGGCGAATTGTTTGTAACCGTAAGCTTCATTGAGCTAAGAAGAATCCCATTGCAGATTTCAAGCAAACTGTCTTAGAAAACTGAGAGCTGAAGAGAAAAGTGGAACTCTGTGTGTTGCACTCCAACAGCAATGCAGTTTCTCAGAATGCTTTTGCCACTTTCTGTCGGAGGATATATCCTTTTTCACCATAGCCCTCAATGAGCTCCCAAATATCACTTCGCAGAATCCAAGACAACAGCCTTAGCAAATTCTGCCAAGAAGCAGTGTGTGGAACTCTGAGTGATGAAGTCATGTATCAGAAAGCAAACTCTCAGAAAGCCTCCCTCTAGTTATTATGTGATGATATTTCCTTTTTCATCATGGGCCCCAATTGGCTCCCAAATATCAACTTACAAATTCCTGAAAAGAGTGTTAGCAAACTGCTCCTGTGGACAAAGATGTAACTCTGAGAGACGACTTCACCGATCACAACGAAGTTTCTCAGAAAGCTTCTTTCCCGTTTTTAACTGATGATATTTCCTTTATCAGCGTAGGCCTCAATGCCATCCAAATTTGAATTTCTCAGTTTCCTCAAAGACAGTGTTAGTGGCCGGCTAAATGAAACATAAGTGTAACTCTGTGAGATGAATTCACACAGCAGAGAGAAGTTTCTAAGAAAGTTTCTTTCCAGTTTTCCTCTGAGGGCACTTGCTTTGTCACTGTAAGCTTCATTGTGCTAAGAAGAATCCCATTGCAGATTCCTAGCAAACTGTCTTAGCAAAATGATAGCTGAAGAGAAAAGTGTAACTCTGTGAGTTGCACTCACAAACAGCAATGCAGTTTCTCAGAATGCTTCTTGCCCCTTTCTGTCTGAGGATATATCCTTTTTCACCATAGCCCTCAATGATCTCCCAAATATCATATTGCAGAATCCACGGGAACAGAGTTAGCATACTGTTCCAAGAAGGGAAGGGTTGAAATATGTGTGATGAAGTGACATATCAGAATGCAATCTCTCAGAAAGCGATTTTCTAGTTATTAAGTGAGGATACTTCCTTTTTCACAGTGGGCCTGAATTAGCTTCCAAATATCACTTTACAGATTCCACGAAAAGAGTGTTAGCAAAGTGCTTCCTGAGGAATAAGTAGTAACTCTGTGAGATGAATTCACAATTCACAAAGAAATTTCTCAGAAAACTTCTCTCTCGTTTTTCACTGATGATATTTCCTTTGCCAGCACAGACCTCCATGCGATCCAAACTAACCTTTCTTTGTTTCTTCAAAGGCAGTGTTAATGGCCTGATCCATGAAATATAAGTGTAACTCTATGAGATAAATTCAAACATCAACAAGAAGTTTCCAAGGAAGGTTCTTTGTAGTTTCATCTGAGGAAATTTCCTTTGTCACCAGAAGCTTCATTGCGCTCAGAAATATCCCATAGCAGATTTCCAGAAAACTGTGTTAGCAAACTGATGACTGAAGAGAAACGTGTAACTCTGTGTGTTGCATTCACACATCGCAATGAAGTTTCACAAAGGCTTGTTTCCAGTTTCTGTCTGAGGATATATCCTTTCTCACCATAGCCCTCAATGAGCTCCCAAATATCACATTGCAGAATCCACGGCAACAGTGTTACCAAACTGTTCCATGAAGGGAAGGGTTGAACTCTGTGTGATGAAGTCACACATCAGAAAGCAATCTCGCATAAAGCTATTCTCTAGTTGTTATGTGAGGATACTTCCTTTTTCACAGTGGGACCGAACTGGCTCCCAAGTATCACTTTACAGATTCCATGAATTGAGTGTTTGCAAACAGCTTCCTGAGGAATAAGTTGTAACTCGGAGTGATGAATTCACAGACCACAAAGAAATTTCTCAGAAAGCTTCTCTCTCGTTTTTCTCTGATGAAATTTCCTAGGCCAGCGCAAGCCTCCATGGGATCCAAAGTAACCTTTCTTAGTTTCTTCAAAGACAGTGTTAATGTCCTGCTCCATGAAATATAAGTGTAACTCTGTGAGATGAATTCACACGTCAAGAAGAAGTTTCTAAGGAAGCTTCCTTCTAGTTTTCATCTGAGGAGATTTCCTTTGTCAACATGAGCTTCATTGCGCTGAGAAATATCCCATTGCAGATTTCCAGAAAACTGTGTTAGGAAACTGATGACTGAAGAGATACGTGTAACTCTGTGAGTTGCATTCACACATCGCAATGCAGTTTCTCAGAAGGCTTCTTTCCAGTTTCTCTCTGAGGATATATCCTTTCTCACCATAGCCCTCAATGAGCTCCCAAGTATCACATTGCAGGATCCATGGCAACAGAGTTAGCAAACTGTTCCAAGAAGAGAAGCGTGGAACTGTGTGATGAAGTCAAACATCAGAAAGCAATCTCTCAGAAAGCTATTCTCTAGTTGTTATATGAGGATACTTCCTTTAGCACTGTGGGCCCTTATTGGCTCCCAAATATCACTTTACAGATTCCAAGAAAAGGGTGTTAGCAAACTGCTTCCTGAGGAATAAGTTGTAACTCTGTTAGATGAATTCACAAATGACAAAGAAATTTCTCAGAAAGCTTCTCTCTCGTTTTTCACTGATGATATTTCCTTTACCAGCGCAGGCCTAAGTGCGATCCAAAGTAACCTTTCTTAGTTTCTTCAAAGAGAGAGTTTAAGGCCTGCTCCATGAAATATAAGTGTAGTTCTGTGAGATGAATACACACATCAACAAGATATTTCTAAGGAAGCATCTTTCTAGTTTTCATCTGAGGAGATTTCCTTAGTAACCATAAGCTTCATTGTGCTTGGCAATATCATATTGCAGATTTCCAGAAAACTGTGTTAGAAAACTGATGACTGAAGAGAAACGTGTAACTCTGTGAGTTATATTCACAAATTCGAATGCAGTTTCTCAGAAGGCTTCTTTCCAGTTTCTGTCTGAGGATATATCCTTTCTCACCATAGCCCTCAATGAGCTCCCAAATATCACATTGAAGCATCCACGGCAACAGTGTTAGCAAACTGTCCCAAGAAGGGAACGGTGGAACTCAGTGTGATGAAGTCACATATCAGAAAGCAATCTCTCAGAAAGCTATTCTCTAGTTGTTGTGTGAGGATACTTCCTTTTTCACAGTGGGCCGAATTGGGTGCCAAATATCACTTTACAGATTCGACGAAAAGAAGGATAGCAAACTGCTTCCTGAGGAATAAGTTGTAACTCTGTGAGATGAATTCACAGATCACAAAAAATTTCTGAGAAAGCTTCTCTATCGTTTTTCACTCATGATATTTCCTTTGCTAGCGCAGGCCTCCATACGATCCAAAATAACCTTTCTTAGTTTCTTCAAACACAGTGTTAATGGCCTGCTCCAGGAAACATAAGTGTAACTCTGTGAGATGAATTCACACATCAAAAAGAAGTTTCTATGGAAGCTTCTCTCTAGTTTTCATCTAAGGAGATTTCCTAAGTCACCATAAGCTTAATTACGCTGAGAAACATCCCATTGAAGATTTCCAGAAAACTGTGTTAGCAAACTGATGACTGAAGAGAAACGTGTAACTCTGTGAGTTGCATTCACAAATCACAATGCAGTTTCTCAGAAGGCTTCTTTCCAGATTTGGTCTGAGGATATATCCTTTCTCACCATAGCCCTCAATGAGCTCCCAA